>NW_028261388.1:2126061-2328551 GCF_051295495.1 Thamnophis sirtalis | reverse complement strand
AATTTTTAAATAAGCTTTTTTATCTCGCTTGTGAGCCGCCCAGAGTCCCAATGGGAGTGGGCGGCATACAAATTTTATTAAACTCGAAACTCGAAACTTTCATTATGTCAGTGTTTCTCAACCTTGGCAACTTGAAGATGTCCGGACTTCCAACTCCCAGAATTCCCCAGCCAGCATTCGCTGGCTGGGGAATTCTGGGAGTTGAAGTCCGGACATCTTCAAGTTGCCAAGGTTGAGAAACACTGAACTAGATTGATAGATTTAATAAGTAACAAGGGAGTTGGGTTTGAGTAGATGCCCACGTCCAGCATCCTGGACCGTTCGGCCTTATTAAAATTTGTTCGTGCTTTTCCTGGCCAAGCCCTATTTTCAAAGGAGAATCCGCATTTCTAAAATGTCATTAGGCATTCGCTGGCTGGGGAATTCTGGGAGTTGAAGTCCGGACATCTTCAAGTTGCCAAGGTTGAGAAACACTGCATTATGTATCTGTGTATCTTTTAACTATCTATAGATCCATATATCCATATCTGTCCCTATTTATTTATTTGTTTGTTTATTCATTATCCACCTGTCTTATTTTTCTTTCTGTAGACTCTGTAGACTAAATGAATGGTTGTAACTCAAGGACTATCTGCAGTGAGGCATTCCATGAAGATTATTAGTAAATGCAAGAAAATGAGACATGATATGCTAGAGAAAATTCTTTTTTTCCCCAATTGCAAAAGTCAAGGATATACATTGGAACACTATTCAAAGCCTGCTAAACTCACAGACAAAAGTTGAAGCTTCGCTGTGTTACGAATTGAAATAGGGGCCTCTGCTCTTTTATTCTTTTATTCTCATGCGCTGCTGCCGGAACATTCTCTGCTTACCCCAGTCTATCACACTCCTCCTCCTTCTCCTCCACCCGCCCGATTCCTCTGGACTACAAACTGAAAACAGTCCCCCTGCAGCCCACAGGAAGAATTCCTTCCAAGATTTACACCGTTTATTGACCAAATCGAGGGCTGTGGGCGCCTCGGTGCCCTCTGAGCCGAGCTGTTCCCTTGCAGGCGTTTCGTGACCCAACTAGGGAACGTCATCAGTGCTGGAAGGGGGATGGGGTTTATGGAGAAGAGGAAGGGGAGGAGTGGGGTGGGGGAAGAAGGGGGGATTAGGATTAGGGGGAGGAGGAAGAGGAGGAGAAGGATGACTGTGGGAGTCCTGGGTGCTCTCTGATCTTGGTTGTTTTCCTGCAGGCGTTTCATGGCCCAACTGGGTAACATCATCAGTGCTAGAAGGGAGTGGGGTTTATAAAGGAGGAGGAGGAGGAGGAGAAGAAGGAGGAAGGAGGAGGAGGAGGAGGAGAAGGAGGAGGAGGAGAAGAAGAAGAAGAGAGGAGGAGGAGGAGCAGGGAGAAGGAGGAGGACGGAGAAGGAGAAGGAGAAGGAGAAGGAGAAGGAGAAGGAGAAGGAGAAGGAGAAGAAGAAGAAGAAGAAGAAGAAGAAGAAGAAGAAGAAGAAGAAGAAAGAAGAAGAAAGGAGGAGGAAGGAGAAGGAGGAGGAGGAGAAGAAGAAGAAGAAGAAGAAGAAGAAGAAGAAGAAGAAGAAGAAGAAGAAGAAGAAGAGAGGAGGAGGAGGAGGGAGGAGGAGGAGGAAGAGGGAGAGGAGGGAGGAGGAGGAGGGAGGAGGAGAGGAGAAGAGAAGAAGAAAGAAAGAAGAAGCAGGGCGTTTCATCACCTAACTAGGTAACATCAGCAGTGCTAGAAGGGAGGGAGGGGCGGGAGGAGGAGGAGGAGGAGGAGGAGAGAAGAGGGGTTGACTGCGGGGTCCTTGGTGCTCTCTGAGCTGGGTGATGTTTCATGACCCAAGTAGGTAACATCATCAGTGCTAGAAGGGAGGGAGGGTTGGAGGAGGAGGAGGAAGAGGAGGAGGAAGAGGAGGGTTGACTGCGGGGTCCTTGGTGCTCTCTGAGCTGGGTGATGTTTCATGACCCAAGTAGGTAACATCATCAGTGCTAGAAAGGAGTGAGGGTGGTGAGGAGGACGATGACGACTGGGGTCCTTATTGCCCTGTGAACTTGGCGGTGTTCTTACTGTCCTTGGCACTCTCACAAAAGACCCGAATACCTAGCGCAACTCAGCACCCCGAATCAGAAGCAGAAAAACCCTGCTGGGAATCTTGCCTGTGCCATGGGCTTCGGAGCAGGCCAACATCCTGCGACGCATCGTTTTTATAGATGACTAGCTGATAACCCGATATTGCCCAGCTGTTTATTTATACGGGGACAATTTCCGGACGAAACGTAGTTTCTAATGTTGGGATTTCCCCCCTTAGCAGAAGGAGCCCCCTTCTGGAATACTGTGAAGCCGTTACCATGGGAACTCCACTGCACCATACAGTAGAAGCCATTTTACAGCAGTACAGTAGAAGCCGTTTTAAGGCACAAGAGGCTATATCTTAACAGAACCCTTAGCAGAAGGAGCCCCTTCTGGAATACCTTGGAAGAGCCAAGGTGGCGCAGTGGGTTAAAATGCAGCACTGCAGGCTACTGCTAGATCAGCAGGTCAGCGGTTCAAATCTCACCGGCTCAGGGTTGACTCAGCCTTCCATCCTTCCGAGGTGGGTAAAATGAGGACCCAGATTGTTGGGGGCAATATGCTGACTCTCTGTAAACCGCTTAGAGAGGCCTGGAAGGCCTATGAAGCGGTATATAAGTCTACTGCTATTGCTATTGCTATTGCTATTGCTATTAATACTGTGAAGCCATTACCATGGCAACTCCACTGTGCCGTACAGTAGAAGCCATTTTACGGCAGTACAGTAGAATCCGTTTTAAGGCACAACAGGCTATATCTTAACAGAACACACATCCTGAGGAGTTTTAGAGGTGCCTTACCCCCACGGTATTTTTTTCCAGAGAGTAAGTCATCTGTGTACCAAGTTTGGTTGAAATCGCTGGAGGCGCTCCAGAGTTATGCTGGAACACACACACACAGAAACACACAAACACACACACGGCTGTTTTTATATAGAGAGAGATTTTACCTGTATAGGCGACATTCTTGGGATTTCCGTAGGGAGCCCCAGGCTGAACGGGGCTGTAAACAGGATTCATCGTAGGAAATGTGAAAACACTGAAAGAGAAAAAGGGAGTTTTCAGAAAGTAGCCTTGGAAAACATTGACAAATACTGAGGGGAAATTTTTAAATAAATATAGAATTAATATCTCAGTACTAAAGAGAGTATATTAAGGATTCTGTTGTAAGCGGTCAAAAACGACGCAGAAAAAGAAAACCAGTAAATATTCTTCTTTTTCAAAGAGTCCACGCGCACCTGTATTATGCTCGGTACTCGTACTGCTCGGCTTACGACCACAATTGAGGTTCTTGAGTTACAACCATCACGGAGCCCAAAATTTCTATTCTTATTTTGCCCCATCTGCCTTTCATGTCTAAGGCAGGTCTAGAATTCACCATCTCCTAGTAATTGGACCCAAAGTCACCTGAGCACTACTGGTACGGCCGTACTGGGCTGTACTGGCAGCAACCCACCACTGCTCTTAACTAGCACCCCCGGGAAAACAAGAAAAACTCCGGCAGCCCCCCAACTCACTGGGAATCAGAAGGGAGGGCTGCTCTCTCAGCCAAATGTGGCTTGGCAGAGGGCCTCGAATTACGGTCAATTACAAGCACTTAAGGTCCTCCTTGACACCAGAGCAAAAGCAATTGATTCATCAACCGAATTACGGGGAAGTCCCGTGTGGCTGATCAGTCTTCTTCTCGGCCATTCCTACAGTAACTTAGTTATTGAGGTCTCAGGACGCCCCTCCTAAGAGTCTTTTGGTCTTTTGGTGACCCAGAGGATGTCACTGAAATGGGAAATGGTCCCCCGAAAACGCTTTGCAAAAGCCGGAGGGGCCAAGCAGGAAATCAACACCCCCCCACAAAATGCTGGGGGGGGGGGGACTCATTAACAGCCTGTTTTGAGCAGAACTGCCCTCGGTGGATGGAACGTGTGAAGGAGATGATCGCAAACACAGATGGAGCTGCCTTAGTCAAGAGTGGCAACGATCCTCCTTTGCAAAGTCTCGACTGAAGAGGGAAATCACTTAAGTTGGAATGGGACAAACGTCTTAAGTCTCCGGATAATTTTCTGGCTGGGACTGTCAGTCACAAGGTCGCTTTACTGCTTGAAGGAGCTGGCATCTAGCAATTACACCAGAGGTGGGGATCGATGGCCCTTTCATGACTTCAACTCCCAGAATCCCTCAGCCAGCATGGGGATCTATGGCCCTTTCATGACTTGTGGACTTCAACTCCCAGAATTCCCCCAACCAGCATGGGAAATTATGGCCCCTTTATGACTTGTGGACTTCAACTCTCAGAATCCCTCAGCCAGCATGGGAAATTATGGCCCTTTCATAACTTGTGGACTTCAACTCCCAGAATCCCTCAGCCAGCATGGGAAATTATGGCCCTTTCATAACTTGTGGACTTCAACTCCCAGAATCCCTCAGCCAGCATGGGGATCTATGGCCCCTTTATGACTTGTGGACTTCAACTCCCAGAATCCCTCAGCCAGCATGGGGATCTATGGCCCTTTTATGACTTGTGGACTTCAACTCCCAGAATCCCTCAACCAGCATGGGGATCTATGACCCTTTCATGACTTGTGGACTTCAACTCCCAGAATCCCTCAGCCAGCATGGGGATCTATGACCCTTTCATGACTTGTGGACTTCAACTCCCAGAATCCCTCAGCCAGCAAGGGGATCTATGGCCCTTTTATGACTTGTGGACTTCAACTCCCAGAATCCCTCAGCCAGCATGGGAAATTATGGCCCTTTCATAACTTGTGGACTTCAACTCCCAGAATCCCTCAGGCAGCATGGGAAAATATGGCCTTTTTATGACTTGTGGACTTCAACTCCCAGAATCCCTCAGCCAGCATGGGAAATTGTGGCCCCTTTATGACTTGTGGACTTCTACTCCCAGAATCCCTCAGCCAGCATTGAGGATCTATAGCCCTTTCATGACTTGTGGACTTCAACTTGCAGAATCCCCCAACCAGCATGGGAAATTATGGCCCTTTTATGACTTGTGGACTTCAACTCCCAGAATCCCTCAGCCAGCATGGGGATCTATGGCCCTTTCATGACTTGTGGACTTCAACTCCCAGAATCCCTCAGCCAGCATGGGGAATTATGGCCCTCTCATGATTTCTAGACTACAACTCCCAGAATCCCTGAACCAGCATGGGGATCTATGGCCCTTTCATGACTCATGGACTTCAACTCCCAGAATTCCTGAGCCACTATGTCCCTTTCAAGTCGGCCTAAGAATTTCAAAATGGCACCGAATGTGATTTAATGTTCCACTTTCTCCGGCTTCAGCATCTGACTGTCTTCCTCAAGCACTAAATTTCAGCAGGTTCCCCCCACATACCGGCTCTAAAGTTTAAATTAAAGCTTGCCAGGAAAGCCGAAGTCTTAATTTGCCTCCCGAGTAAACCGTAACCCTCCTTCCTTGAAAGGCAGGCCTGAAAATGGAATTTAATCACAATAATTTCCAGCAGCTTTTCAAACTTCAGCTCCCACAACGGTGTGGCGTTACAAACGACGGCGATGCCACACCTGGCCGGGTGGGAAAGCTCCAAAGCTCGATCAAACGGCCATTTCTAAATAACAGGCAGTCCTCGACATATGACCCCAAATTTCTGTTCCTAAGCCAGACGGTCGCAGAGTGAATTTTGCTCCGTTTTAATGGCCTTCCTTGCCACAGCTGGTTAAAGGGAACCCTCGCAGGTGTTCGGAATCTGATGCTAGTTTAACCAGTGCGGTGATTCGCTTAACAACGGCGGCAGGAACGGTCACAAAACGGAGCAAAACTCACTTCACAACTTCGTCTGGCTTAGGGACGGAAATTTGGGGCTCGGTGGTGGTCCTAAGTTGAGGACGGCCTCTTTTGAGGGAAGGGGCTTCAACAAGATCTGTGCTCAATATTTATTTTATACCCAATTTTTTTTTGGGGGGGGGAAGAGCCTTTATGCAGAATTTGGGGGTGATCCTGCAGGTTCCAGGCCTTCTCCCTTCCCTTCTGTATTTTTAATTTTCCTCTTTCTGCCTGAAATGGGTGGCGTCACAAAGGACTCAGGGCCTGGGTTTGGGTCGGAAGAGCAAAGAGAGGAGCCCAGCCGAAGTCATTATGGCCGCTGAGCCCGAGGGCAAAGCCTTTCTGCCCTTTGTATTCTCACAAATCCTTGGTTACATGGTTGGATGCCCAGGCATTTGACGGAACAATGGAGGGGATCTGATCTGCAAAGGGGCAGCAGGGGGCCGACATTTTCTGGATGGATACCTCTGCCCCCTACTTCCAAAAATGGCTCCTTAGAGGGAAGGAGGCGGGTGCTTCTCTTCTTCCTTCCTTTCCTTCCTTCTTTCCTTTCTAGTTTTCCTGCCTTCCCTGCCCCCTTTTTTCTTTCCTTCACTCCTTTCCTTCTTTCCCTCCCTTCTTTCTTCCCGCCCTCCCTTTTTCCCTTCCTTCCTCTCCCCCCTTCCTTCCCTCCTTTCTTTTTCCTTCCTTCCTGTCTAGTTTTTCCTTCCTTCCCTGCCCCCTTTTTTTCTCTCCTTCACTCCTTTCCTTCCTTCCCTTCTTTCTTCCCGCCCTCCCTTTTTTCCTTCCTTCCTTCCTCCCTTTCCTCCCTTCCCTTTCTTTCTTTCCTCCCTTCCCTCCTTTCTTTTTCCTTCCTTCCTGTCTAGTTTTCCTTCCTTCCCTGCCCTTTTTTCTTTCCTTCACTCCTTTCCTTCCTTCCCTTCTTTCTTCCCGCCCTCCCTTTTTTCCTTCCTTCCTTCCTCCCTTTCTTTCTTTCCTCCCTCCCTTCCCTTTTTTCTTCCTTCCTGTCTAGTTTTCCTGCCTTCCCTGCCCCCTTTTTTCTCTCCTTCACTCCTTTCCTTCTTTCCCTCCCTTCTTTCTTCCCGCCCTCCCTTTTTCCCTTCCTTCCTTCCTCTCCCCCCCTTCCTTCCCTTCTTTCTTTTTCCTTCCTTCCTGTCTAGTTTTCCTTCCTTCCCTGCCTTTTTCTTTCCTTCACTCTTTTCCTTCCTTCCCTCCCTTCTTTCTTTCCCTCCCTCCCTTTTTCCCTTCCTTCCTGTCTAGTTTTCCTTCCTTCCCTCCCCCCTTTTTTTCTTTCCTTCCTTCCTTCCCTCCCTTCTTTCTTTTTCCTTCCTTCCTATCTAGTTTTCCTTCCTTCCCTCCCCTTTTTCTTTCCTTTCTTCCTGTCTAGTTTTCCTTCCTTCCCTTTTCTTCTCTTCCCCCCTTTCCTCCCTCCCTTCTTTCTTCCCTCCTTCCCTTTTCTTTTTCCTTCCTTCCTGTCTAGTTTTCCTTCCTTTCCTCCCCTTTTTCTTTCACCCCCTCCCTCCTTTCTTCCCTCCCTTTTTTCCTTCCTTCCTCTCTAGTTTTCCTTCTTTCCCTCCCCTTTTTTTCTTTCCTTCTCCCCCTTTACTCCCTCCCTTCTTTCTTTCTTTTTCCTTCCTTCCCTCCCTCCTATGATGGACTCATATTTATGACGGCCGTAGCATCCCGTCATAAGTCATCAGTGCTGTAAGGGGGAAAAGCTTTGTGGAGAGGCGGAATCTGACTCTCCTGGTGCAGAAAAGGACCCTGAATTTAAAGAGAGGGTTTGATTAGTTTATATCCCACCTTTTTCATAAATGACTCGAGGTGATAAATATATTCAACGTACTTTCCATCTAGTTTTCCCACAACCACGCTGCGAGGTGGGCTGGGCTGAGAGAGAAGCACCCAGTTGGCTTTCATGCCTAAGGCAGGACTAGAACTCCCTGCCTCTTAATGATTTGCCCCCAGTCACCCAGCTGACTTTCATGCCTGAGCAGAACTAGAAGTCCCCGTCTCCTGGTGGTTGCCCCAAAGTCACTCAGTCAGCTTTCACGCCTAAGGCAGGACTAGAACTCACCATCTCCTAATAATTTGCCCCCAGTCACCCGTTGGCTTTGATGCCCGAGACGGAACTAGAACTCCCTAGCTTCTTCTGGCGATTGACCCAGGCAGCCAGCCAGCTTTCCTGCCTAAGATGGGACTAGAACTCACTGTCTCCCAGTTTTTTGGCCTGGTTCCTTAACCACGAGACCAAAAGGAGGCGCTAAGGGCTGGGTGGCAGGCAGGTAGTTAAATTTTTCTTCATTCTATTTCCCCCCCTGCTAAATTTATATCCCTTTCTAGTCCAAATTCATTTCAAAGCAAGACACGTTTTATAGACCCTTCCGGCCCCCCTTGAGACCCAATTATTTCCCATGTCCCTTTTTGTAACCTAACTAGAAAAAGCAAGAGAGATCCTGCTTTTCTCTTTGTCCGTGTTCAAAGAAGCTCCTTAGGAACATAAAAAAATAATAATCACAATTCTCACTTTCGGAAATCACTTGCTCCTTTCATTAAAATACCCGACGCCGATCAGGGCCGGGGACACGATTTGAAATGACGCCGAGTCGATATCGGCAGTTTGTTTACGTTTGCACGGGTCTTCAAAGGCTTCGAACGGAAAACATCTATTTATTTACCCACGGAGGATAGACGTGATTTTAAATCTGGAAACAAAGGCTGCCATTTGCAACGTCCATCTGTCGTTCTGTCTAGAACAAGCAATATAGGCTGCCATCTTTTGGAGTGGCCAAAAGAATATTCCAAAAAGAATGTGTAATATTTTTATTTTTCCCAAAGCTGTTCTCAAAATCGCCAACTGTAAAAGGAACAGAAAGGAAAGGACAATTTCTGGAGGGCGACGGATAGGAAATCCCGTTTGCTTGTTTAAATGAGTGTCGGCAAACAGATTTAATAGTGGGGGGAAATAACAACGATGGTGCATTGGGAGAGCGGCGAGAGATATCATTTTGCGGCAAGCGACAACCGACATAAAGGGTCATAAAACAGAAAAAGGAATAGAAAACGAAGAAGCTAAATTGCTCCGGGGATTCAGGCCTGCATCTGCCCCCAAAACACTCCAAACTTAAAACAACTGCGAATGCTGGCTGGGGAATTCTGGGAGTTGAAGTCCAGACATCTTCAAGTTGCCAAGGTTGAGAAACACTGCTTTATAGGGAGAAATTGCATTTTAAGACAACCCACAATGCAGTGTGCGATGCAACCGCGCCTGGTAAACATGGCTTACTGGAAGAATATTTGCGGTATAGAATGACCTAGCGCCTGAATTCGGGTCGCGCTATTTTTAACGGTGTCTTTTTTTTTTTTGGAGAAGGAGGGGAGAAAAACCCCATTTTTCTATTTTAATTAAATCCTTTGCTTAAAATGCAGGATTCGGTCCTTGGCAGGCTGAGACAGCAGGGTATGAATGGTCCTTAAAGGGAGGATGAAAATATATTTAAGGGACTTTATTTATGTTTATTATTCCTTGCAAGAAAAAAAAAGCAATTCTTGCCTTTATCGTATGTAGTGGATTGGTATGAAAGCAAGAAAACATTGGAAGAAAATACATGCTGGTTGGAAAAGATAATTAAGAGACACGCAGATCTCAAACCAGAAATATTTTGGCTGGGTGTAATGCTGGAGGGTTACGATAGGTAAAAAGTAAAGATTCCCCTCGCACATCTGTGCTGGTTGTTCCCGGCTCTAGGGGGCGCTGCTCATCTCCTTTTCAAAGCCGAAGAGCCAGCGCTGTCCGAAGACGTCTCTGTGGTCATGTGGCTGGCATGGATCGATGCTGAAGGCGCATAGAACACTATTCTCTTCCCACCAAAGATTATAGGACAGAATATAGAATATATAGAATGTAGAATATAGAATAGGGAATTGGAGAGATTATGGGACAGAACAGAAAACTGCAGAATGTAGAATAGGGAATGGAACAGATCATAGAACAGAATATAGAATATATAGAATGTAGAATATAGAATAGGGAATTGGAGAGATTATGGGACAGAACAGAAGACTGTAGAATGTAAAATAGGGAATGGAACAGATCATAGAACAGAATATAGAATATATAGAATGTAGAATATAGAATAGGGAATTGGAGAGATTATGGGACAGAACAGAAGACTGCAGAATGTAGAATAGAGAATGGAACAGATCATAGAACAGAATATAGAATATATAGAATGTAGAATATAGAATAGGGAATTGGAGAGATTATGGGACAGAACAGAAGACTGCAGAATGTAGAATAGGGAATGGAACAGATCATAGAACAGAATATAGAATATATATAGAATGGAGAATATAGAATAGGGAATTGGAGAGATTATGGGACAGAACAGAAGACTGTAGAATGTAGAATAGGGAATGGAACAGATCATAGAACAGAATATAGAATATATAGAATGTAGAATATAGAATAGGGAATTGGAGAGATTATGGGACAGAACAGAAGACTGTAGAATGTAGAATAGAGAATGGAACAGATCATAGAACAGAATATAGAATATATAGAATGTAGAATATAGAATAGGGAATTGGAGAGATTATGGGACAGAACAGAAGACTGTAGAATGTAGAATAGAGAATGGAACAGATCATAGAACAGAACGTAGAATATATAGAATGTAGAATATAGAATAGGGAATTGGAGAGATTATGGGACAGAACAGAAGACTGCAGAATTTAGAATAGGGAATGGAACAGATCATAGAACAGAACGTAGAATTTAGAATGTAGAATAAGGTAGAATAGATTACAGAACAGAATATAAACTAGGTAACAGAACAGAACAAAACAAAATATTTTATTGGCCGTGTGTGAATGGACACACACAAGGAATTCATCTCCGATGTAGAAGCCCTCATTGTACACATACTACCAACGAAGCGATATCATCATAATCACAAAGGATCATAATAATCATAATAATGAAAGCAACAGAGAAGGTAGTGGAACAGATGAAAAGGATAAAGAGCAATATAGCCATGCGACATGGGGGTAATATACTCAGACATAAATGCATACATTTAGAGGGGGGGGGAAGTCCTACTCATTTTATCCCTCTGGCTACGTAACATTTCTTCCATCTTAAGAAAAGGGCATTTTGAAGCACGAGGCAAGCTTTTCATCAACTCTCACGCGGCAGGGGGGTGTTTTTTTTGCACATGAAGTCAATTTATTGCAGGTTTACTGTGCAGACAAGACCATTGAATTATCTTGACTCGCTGACATTTTAATAAATCTCAAGCATACACACAAAATCAATCTTTTCCTACTCCCGGTCCCCTCCTCCTCCTCCTCCTCCTCTTTCCCTCCTCCAACAGGGAAAAAAAAAAGTATGGTAAATATTCAGGTGCCTCGTAGTCCTATATTCCAGGGTGGATAAAAAATTGATGATTTTTTTAAAAAAAGAAAGAAATCAGATTTTTTAAAATTTAAATCAGATTTTATTTTTATCCAATTTGTTTTAATAAAATGCTTTGGGAGTAAAAAAAAAATAAATCTATCTAAAGGTAGTTTTCTATTTAAGATGCATTCATAATTTAGTTTATTCAGCCTGGAATGGAGCTTAGTTATGTAGCAAGAGGAGGCTATATATAAAATCTGCAATATTGGGACTGTCGGTGTGTCAACAGTGGTTCGGAGGAGAAGCCACTGCGGGACGAAGATGACAGTTGCTGTTTAAAAAATTATGATTCAAATCGAGTTGACTTAAGCCTTTTTACTAGTGATTTAAATCGTGATTTAAATCGACTCGGTTTAAATCGACTTGCTATATTCTCACAAGTATTGCAAACAAATGGAGGGAGTCTATTGCTAGACTAGCAATATATATATTATCATTTTCCCATAGTTTAAAAAATAATCCAGTAAAATACAAATGTTAGAAAGATCCATATTCAAATAAATATCAATGTTTAGGCCACTGATGGCTAACCACACCAAATTGTGTGTGCGCACACACACCCTGAATGTGCATGGGTGTCTGCCTGAACTTCAAAAATGCACTGCATGAGCATCCCTGCGCATGCACCCTGCCCCCCGCGCATGTGTGCGCGCCCCCACCTGCACCCACCTTGATTCTGCATGGATGCATGCGCAGCTCCCCACATGCACCCCGCCCATGCGCAGCAGAGAACTGAAGACCACCTTGGCCAGTGGAAGGCGTGCGCGCATGCGCGGAAGAACTGAACTGGGTCGGCATCTCACGTGCCTTTAGAGAGGGTGCTGTGTGCCACCTCTGGCAGGCGTGTCAAAGGTTCACCATCATGGGTCTAGGCCATCTAACCATTGCAAACTAATAACTACGTCATTAAGCGGATCTGGCTCCCCACAAAGACTTTGCTTGTCACAAAAAGGGATCACATGAAACCAGGACACAGCAACCGTCATAAATATGAGCTAGCTGCCAAGCCTCTGAATTTTAACTATATACAATAGCAGAGTTGGAAGGGACCTTGGAGGTCTTCTAGTCCAACCCCCTGCTAGGCAGTAAACCCTACACCACTTCAGACAAATGGTTATCCAACATCTTCTTAAAGGCTTCCAGTGTTGGGGCATTCACAACTTCTGGAGGCAACTTCTGTTCCACTGGTTAATTGTTCTAACTGTCAGGAAATTTCTCCTCAGTTCTAAGTTGCTTCTCTCCTTGATTAGTTTCCACCCATTGCTTCTTGTTCTGCCCTCAGGTGCTTTGGAGAATAGCTTGACTCCCTCTTCTTTGGGGCAACCCCTGAGATATTGGAAGACTTCCATCATGTCTCCCCTGGTCCTTCTTTTCATTCAACTAGACATACCCAGTTCCTGCAACTGTTCCTCATATGTTTTAGTCTCCAGTCCCCTAATCCTTTCTTGCTCTTCTCTGCACTCTTTCTGGAGTCTCCACATCTTTTCTACATCGTGGCGACCAAAACCGGATGCAAATATTCCAAGTGTGGCCTTCCCAAGGCCTTATAAAGTGGTATTAACCCTTCACGTGATCTTGATTCTCTCCCTCTGTTGATGCAGCCTAGAACTGTGTTGGCTTTTTTGGCAGCTGCTGCACACGGCTAGCTCCTATTTAAATGCTTGTCCACTAGGACTCCAAGATCCCTCGCACAGTTACTACTGTTGAGCAAGGTACCACCTATACTGTACCTGTGCATTTCGTTCTTCTTGCCTAAAGGTGGAACCTGACTCTTTTAACCCTTGAATTTCATTTTATTAGATAGTGCCCAATGTTCAAGTTTGATCATGTGACCGTGGGCAATGGTCATAAGTGGGGGGGAAACCGGCCATAACTCACTTTTTTCAGGGCCGTCGTAACTTCGGTCACTAAACAATGGGTTGTATTCTTAACAACTGCAGCGATTCACTTAACAACCAAGTTACTAATTTGAAAACTGCAGCGGTTCTGTTAACAACTGCCTCAAAAGAGGTTGTGAAATGGAGCGAAGCTCACTGAACAACTGCCTCACTTAGCAACGGAAATTTTAGGCTTAACTGTGGTCGTAAATCGAGGACTTTACCTGTACAGTAGACCAGCAAAAGTGTTTGTTCATTTTTGCTTTTGGGAAGAAATGATGCACATATAATTTAGTCTCTATACTTTGTTGATACACAAATCTCACTTAAAATAAAAGAACCGGGCATTTCCCAAAACGTTTGTCGAATTTAATATCCCCCGATTCCTATTCTTCCGTTGAAGGCTCGATTCTCCAAAGATTTCCCTACCTTGCTAATCATTTGGCACTCTAAATATCACGAGCCAGACCAAAAATTTTGATATTGAGTTGCTTAATTAGATCCTCCACTAGAGGATCAAATGCAGATTTGCTGGGTTCGAGTATTTTCATGTGCCAGCGCATTGTCTCCCGGTTGGAACAGGACCAGAAGAATGTACTGGTTGGAACGGGGCCGGTGGCGTCCTCGTGCACGCACGCAGTTCACGCATGCGTCTTAGCGCCTGCGTGATGCTCCAGCTGCTCGTGGAGAATCGCGCAGGCGCTTTATGTGCTATGCGCCTGCGTGGAAGCGCAGAAGCCTTCAAAGACCGGTAAGGAGCGCGGGCGGGCGGGTGGGCCCTTCGGCATTCCCGGAAGTTACTTACTTCCGGGTTCACCCACCAACCGGTCCACGCGGACCGGCACGTACCGGTTGAAACCCACCCCTGGTGTAGAAGTTAAAAAAAGCCCAATTGTTTTTAGTCCACAATTGATAACAAACCGAAAATATATCAAGGCATTGAGTAATAATGCACCTCGTCACGCTGAATTTTCAAGAGGAACACACGGTGCAAAAGAGACAATCAACACGTCAGAAACAGAACAGGAAGAACAAAACGCCAGCAATCAGCCTCCAAATGAGCATGGATTAATTACAAGATTAACATTAGATCACAGAAAAACCTCACCAAAGTTTCAACCTGGAGATGGTGACCAAGCCAAGTCCAGAAGCGCTAAGAAAATTCCTGGAAGCCTGGCACTCAAGACCGATCAGCCATCAATAGGCACATAGAGTTAAACAACATTTACATACCATTCGAAAGAGACAATCAACAAGGCAAAAAGGAGAACGAAAAGACCAAAACACCGACCCGCTATCAATCAAACACTTGGATGAGCATGGATTTAACTCCAAGATTAACATCAGGCCAACTGTTAGGTAAGCTCCCCGTTGGGAGAGCAAGTACATGCAGCGAAGCGTTGTGAGAGTTGTGTTGGAGAACACACAAACCAGCATACAGAGACCCTGCAGTTTAAATAGGCTTTTACTCTCGTGGAAACAGAGGTATCGGAGTCCATCAAACAGTCCAAATCACACACGGATAAGACAGTCAGTCATCAATGTCTTTCAGTTAAGGGATAATCCAAATAACACAGTCCAGTATCATATAATCAGTTCGGTACTCAAAGTTTGTTAGCAGTTGCAAAACTTACTATAGCTCACGGCACTTTCTAACAGCCAGCTTCCAAAACACTCAGATCAGATCAGCCCAGCATCTAACCATACAGAGAGCTAACAGTCGTTCTGGCTCCCTCTTATGGCCGATTGAGGAAACAGCAACCAATCACATTTTACAGTATGATTTAAAGAAACAGGTACAGCATTGTTACATGGTTTATATATCGCCAACCCAACCGTTAGATTATATTCCTAACACCAACAATCAAAAAGTAAACAAAACCCCAGTCAAGAAACTACCAAATAAGCTAACAGGTAAAGAACCCAAGCGAACGAACTCCGAGACCATTCTCACCAACACTGACAGGACAATTCACTAGAACAGTGTTTCTCAACCTTGGCGACTTTAAGTTCTGTGGACTTCAACTCCCAGAATCCCCCAGCCAGCTGTCTTAAATCACATGCTGATTGCTCCTCCTGCCTTTGTCCTATCTCAATAAAAGGGGCTCCCAGACCCCCAATCTGGGTCGCCTCATCCCGAGAAAGCTCGTGTCCGTGCCTTTTCTCAACATTGGCCTCATGAGCGAACCACGGGTACATCACACCCCAGGAGTTAGCATCCTCCAGAAATGTACCGCGACAGGAGACACACGCACCCCCCCCCGAGAGTTAAATCGTGCGGCGCTATTTCCGTGAGAATAAAACCCAGAGGCATTTATGAGCCCCGTGGATCGCAGCACCAACGTCAGTTAAAAAAACAAACAGCCCATTTAAGCGGCTCTTCTCTCGCAAGATAAAAAGAACATGATTGTATTTATCGTGCAGCCGACGGGTTGCGAGGAGAGCGATCGATCGTTTACTGGAATTGCTGGGAAATTGCAGCTCGGGCCTCCATCTTATTACTTCCCTTTGTGATGTGCAAGGAGGGAGGGCAAACCCCCCCCCCAACCTCCCTTCCAAGGGCAAAAGCATATCTCCCTGACGCTGCCCTATTTTCCACGCTGGGCGCTCCTTTTAATCTTTTGTTGCCACCAAGGCTTTTTATTTCGGAGATATTTCTGCATGTAAGGAAAACCGACCAGTTGCCTATCTGTTCCCGAGCCCAGTTGAAGAATTCAAGAACTGCATTTGAAAAGGATTCAACAACTACGATTGGGCAGGTTGGCGGAGTGGTTAAGGCACCAAGCGAGAAAACAGGAGGGTGTGAGTTCTAGTTCCACCCTTAGGCATGGGTGACTTGGGGCCAATCACCAGGAGTCAGTGAGTTCTAGTTCCGTTTTAGGCATGAAAGCTGGCTGGGTGACTTGGGGCCAATCACCAGGAGACGGTGAGTTCTAGTCCTGCTTTAGGCATGAAAACTAGCTGGGTGACTTGGGGCCAATCACTAGGAGACGGTGAGTTCTAGTCCCACCTTAGGAATGAAAGCTGGCTGGATGACTTGGGGCCAATCACTAGGAGACGGTGAGTTCTAGTCAAGTCCTAGATGACTTCAGAAGATTGTTCCTGTTAGGAATATAATCTAACAGTTGGGTTATAAATATATAAATATGTAAAAATATATAAATCATGTAAAAATGTTATACCTGTTTCTTTAAATCATACTGTAAATGTGATTGGTTGCTGTTTCCTCAATCGGCCATAAGAGGGAGCCAGAATGACTGTTAGCTCTCTGTTTGTTAGATGCTGGGCTGATCTGATCTGAGTGTTTTGGAAGCTGGCTGTTAGAAAGTGCCGTGAGCTATTGTAAGTTTTGCAACTGCTAGCAAACTTTGAATACTGAACTGATTATATGATACTGGACTATGTTATTTGGATTATCCCTTAACTGAAAGACATTGATGACTGACTGTCTTATCCGTGTGTGACTTGGACTGTTTGATGGACTCTCTGATACCTCTGTTTCCACGAAAGTAAAAGCCTATTTAAACTGCAGTGTCTCTGTATGCTGGTTTGTGTGTTCTCCAACACAACTCTCCCAACGCTTTGCTGAACCCACTCGCTCTCCCAACTTACCTAACAGTTCCCCCTTCTACTCCTAAGTCAGCCACTGGAAACACCGTCAAGAAATCCAACGCGTAGAATAGTTCAGGGCACATATTGTGTGCAGAGACGTTCTCGCGGAGGGGACGACTCCATTGTGAGCCCAGAAACTTTGGTCCCGGTGATCGACGCAGAATAGATCACGCGTCATTATATGCGGTCGTGGCCGACCACTACGCACCCTATAGCGTCCACTTGCCCACGGAGGGAAAGTAAACTCTGAGCAAGGCGCACCTTCTGTCCGATTAAAGGCCCGGAGACCAACAACACATGAAGAACGCTTGGAGGAATTGAGTTGGGCTAGTCTACAGCCAGGATGAGGGCGAACTTACGGCGCGAACGGCACAGGTGTCACGCGAGCCGTCGTCCGGCTCAGCTCCACCGTGAATGCGCACCCGCCTCCCGCCAGCCAGCTGGTTTCCGGGTCTCTGCCACGCATTCAGGAGAGGTGTGTGCATGAGTGGGGGGAGAGAGGGAGGGAGTGCCCCTCCCCCATGACCCATTTTTGGTTTCAAGAGGCTTCAGGGAGGCCCGCTGGGCCAAAAACTGGGCATGCATGAATGGGGGGGGGGGAGGCAGGGCACATTGCATTGTGGGTATAGACACGTGTGGGCAGTGATGTGCGTTATAGGTCCCTGATTGCAATCCTATGGGACTCGTGCCGGGGTGGCACACACAGCATTCTCTGGGAGCCTATGTGCCATCTCCAGCTGCTCTTCCGGTCTTCGTAGGCGCTGGAAAATGGACTGAAAACGGCCAAAAAAACGGCCATTATTTGGGGCAAAAACAGCACAAAAAATGGCCTGGAAATGGTCCCCCAAAATGCCCCCAAAACAGGCATGTGCGGGCCGCCCAGCTGGCACTTCGGTGTGTGCCTTGGTGCTGAAAAGGTTCACCATCACATAGGGACTCCCGCTCGAGCAGAGGGCTGGACTAGAAGACCCCCAAGGTGCCTTCCAGCTCCATTCCGATTCCGATCTAATAGCGTCCATCTCCCGTTCTTAAATGAAACCGCTCCTGGGGCCCGATTTAGAGGCTAATATCCCTAGACAATTCCATCTTTTATTCCGTGATTTCTTTGACGTGGTTTCTCCCAATTAAAATATAAAGGCATCAAGCTAATTTGCGTCTTGACGGATCGCCGCGGAGGCGGAAAGCCTGGAGGGGCCCCCTCTCAACGTTCCCCGTTTTTGGGGGGCCCCGTTCTGCTTTGTGTCCTGGGGCTCAATTTGGTGACGTCCCCAAATGCGACGCTAATAGCGCGATAGGAATTTGCCGCCGCAGAGCCGAGCCCGGTGCCCTGGGGGGGATTCCCCTGGAGCTGCAATAATTAAGTTTTATTCAAACGTCGGAAGTGGAATTAATCTCTCTTAAAAACGGTTTAATGGAGTGGGGGGGATTAAGAAAGAGACGTCCCGAAGGGAGCTCTTTAAATGCTCTGGGGGTCTTCGCAAGAATCGGAAAGAAAAGCAAGGGGAATTGAGCAAGGGGGTGAGACCACCTACCCAAATGTCAGTCCAAAAACCCCAGGGAAAATCAATTCTGGCAGCTTACAGATCCATGGACCAACTCCCAGAATTCCCCAGCCAGGTGCAGTAAAATGAGGACCCGGATTGTTGTTGGGGGCGATAGGCTGACTCTGTAAACCGCTGAGAGAGGGCTGAAAGCCCTATGAAGCGGTATATAAGTCTAACTGCTAGTATGTGGTGGTCCCCAGCCTACTACATATCATGTAGTAGGATTGTGTTACTACCATTATCCTTGTCATCTTCTCGTCCTTCCTGCTACCTTCTCCTGTTAGTATCTTATGATTTATCCCTTGTTGTTTCCATCTTACGATTTATGATTGTATTTCATGATGTATGGTCTACGACTGGTCACTTTTGTTGCTGAGAGCTTCTGCACCGGGGACAAATTCCTCATGTGACCGATCCCACTTGGCCGATAAAGAATATTCCAATTTGAAAGGAGTAAGTCAGCAAAAACATGAAAAGATAGTCAGGAAAGGCGAAAGTCTTGGAGCTCAACCCCAGAGCAACTGACAGCCATTAAAATAATATTAGCTAACCACAGCTAGGAATGGAGAATTCATTCCAGATGTAGAATAAAAGGAGGAATAGACAAAGAGAAAGGAGAAGGAAGGAAGGAAGGAAGGAAGGAAGGAAGGAAGGAAGGAAGGAAGGAAGGAAGGAAGGAAGGTGAAATCTGAAGTCCATTCTAAGAAGTTGTTTAATTATATTTACCTGTATTAATCTAAAGTTGTGTAATTGATAAAACCACTTGTCTGGAAATAGTTTTAAAAATGGTTCATAATTAAAATATCAATTTGAGCACCTTGCTAAAAAGAGATAAAATTCCCAAACCACTTTGCACAATGGACCAAAGTATCATCTATCTATCTATCTATCTGTCTGTCTGTCTGTCTGTCTATCTATTATCTATCTATCTATCTATCTATCTATCTATCTATCTATCTATCTATTATCTATCTATCTATTATCTATCTATCTATTATCTATCTATCTATCTATCATCTATATCTATCTATCTATCTATCTATCTATCTATCTATCTATCTATCTATCTATCTATCAACACTTTCATTACCTACCTACTCTATCAATCCATCAGTGTATCTCTACCATCCATCCATATCTATATATACACATATCCACCCATTTATATACATGCATATATACATATCCATTTGAGAGGCTGCTACAGAGAGGAGAGGGTCAACCTGTTTTCCTGAAGGCCAGAGAAGGAATCATGGATGGAAACTGATCCAGGAGGAATTCAACCTGGAAATAAGGAGGAATTTCCAGACAATGAGAACCATCAACCCATGGAACAAAAGTTGCCTTCGGAAGTTGTGGGAGCTTCATCCCTGGAGGCTTTCAAGAAGAGATTTGACTGCCATCTATCGGAAATGCTGTAGGGTCTCCTGCTTGGGCGGGGGGTTGGACTAGATGACCTACAAGGTCCCTTCCAACTGTTATTCTGTAATCAATTTATTCTGTAATCCATCCATCCATCCATCCGTATCTATATCTACTTACCCATCGATCCATAACTATATCTATACTGTTATATCCATATCTATATCTTTCTATCCATCTATCCATCCATCCATTCATATCTACCAGTATATCTATCTACCATCCATCCATCCATCCATCCGTATCTATATCTATACCGGTATATACATATACATATAGCAATAGCAGTTAGACTTATATACCGCTTCATAGGGCTTTCAGCCCTCTCTAAGCGGTTTACAGAGTCAGCATATCGCCCCCAACAACAATCTAGGTCCTCATTTCACCCACCTCGGAAGGATGGAAGGCTGAGTGAACCCTGAGCCAGTGAGATTTGAACAGCCGAACTGCAGATAACAGTCAGCTGAAGTGGCCTGCAGTACTGCACCCTAACCACTGCGCCACCTCGGCTCTTATAGATATATCCACATCTATATCTATCATCCATCCATCCATATCTATATCTATCTATTTATCCATCCATCCTTATCTACTGGTATACCTATCTACCATCTATCCATCCATGTCTATATCTATACCAGTATATACATATATACATCCATCCATATCTATCTATCTATCTATCTATCTATCTATCTATCTATCTATCTATCTATTCATCCATCTATCCATCCGTATCTATATCTATTTATCCATCATCCATCCATCCATCCATCCATATCTACTGGTATATCTATCTATCTACCATCTATCCATCCATCCATCCATATCTATATCTACCCATCAATCCATATCTATATTTACCCATCAATCCATATCTATATCAATACCAGTATATACATATATACATACATCCATATCTATCTATCTATTCATCCATCTATCCATCCGTATCTATATCTATTTATCCATCATCCATCCATCCATCCATCCATATCTACTGGTATATCTATCTATCTACCATCTATCCATCCATATCTATATTTACCCATCAATCCATATCTATATCAATACCAGTATATACATATATACATCCATCCATATCTAGCTATCCATCCATCCATTTATTCATCTATATCTATCCATCCATCCATCCTCATCCACTGGTATCTCTATCTACCATCCATCCATCCATCTATCTATCTACTTGCCACCCATGTCATTTCAGGGCAGCTCCAGACAGCTCACAACATTAACACCACCAAAACCTTAAAAACAAACAAAATTAGACGAACAGACAACAGGACACGTTTTAGTGGCCAAAGGGTTCCGGCAGAATGCCCCCCCTCCCCCGGGGTCTCTAACCCCACTTCTTTCGAGACCCTCCTTTAATCAGCAGCCAACTTCACCATTCCCCCAGCCCCCCCCCCCCCCGACCCCCGCCGGTGGAGACAATCGCAACCAGCAAGCCGCTCCCCCTCCTCAAAATCTGCCCAACCTTTTATTCTCCATCACAATTTCCCAGAAAGGGGGGGAGGATGGGAGACACACACACACACACAGCACCCACCTCCGAAGATCATATTCTGCTTAAGGCACAGCATTGGGGGTGGGGGGGCTGCGGACTGCCTTCCCTTTTCTTTCCTTAACACAACCTGCCTTTGTCTGAAGGGAAGAGAAGGGGGGAAAAAACGGGCTCTGAATCTGCTTTGACGCTTCGGCTGAATTCCTTCTGGGTGAAATTCAATCAACGGGATATATGAGCTGCAAACCTGAAGGCTTATCGCCAAAAGGCAGGGAAGGAGGCAGAGCCAATAGATAATAGAGAGAAGAAGGAGAAGGAGAAGGAGAAGGAGAAGGAGAAGGAGAAGGAGGAGGAGGAGGAGAAGGAGAAGAAGGAGGAGAAGGAGAAGGAGAGGGAGAGAGAGAGGGAGAAGGAGAAGAAGAAGAAGAAGAAGGAGAAGGAGAAGAAGGAGGAGGAGGAGGAGGAGGAGGAGGAAGAGGAAGAGGAGAAGGAGGAGGAGAAGAAGAAATAGAGGAGGGGGGAAACACACACCTTTTGCCAAAGAATTGTGCATTTCCTCTGTTTACACAGGAATTGACTCCGGCACCATTCATCCAGGCAACCACGATAAGCTTAATTACCCTTATTATATTGCAATCCCAATAAACCAACTCTTTAAAAAGGGATCCTGTTATAAATGAGATGGGGGTTTTTTTAGGGGGGGGGGGTTGTTGCAGGAAGAGTGTCTTTTCTCTGCACGGTTTCTCTTGTGATCGCGACACACTTAATTAATTAATTCAATTAATGCCGCTGAATATTCATCGGGCTCGGCTTAGATCTGGCTCCCCGACTCTGGCTGCTTACGGGGACGGCATCCTCAGCCATCCACTGGCAGTCATTTTAAAAAAAATTAACATTCTTGCATTCCAGCGAATGGAGGAAGCCCCATGACGGCGGTCTGCAAACCCACCCACTAAAAATTGCACGCCCCCCCCCAAACCCTTTTTGCTCGCCCAGCTTAAAGAGCACCCCCTTGAAAACGTTTCCAGACCGTGTCCTGCAATTTGCATCCTTGTTATTTATTGATTTATTTCGTGTACGGCATATCCTACACGGACTTGCAATATATATCCATGTTCCACCTAAATTGCGGGGGGAAAAACCACCGTAAAATATGAGGGTTTAAAGGTATGTATTCAAAAGCCAAGGTCTAGACTAGAACATCTAACCATTGAAGCACAGCATCGTTGATGTGAATAATAATAATAATAATAATAATAATAATAATAACACACCAGACATCACACTGGTTGAGAAAAATAAGGTCACAATCATAGACATTGCAATACCAGGTGATAGCAGGGTATATATAATATATAATAATATATAATAATATATATAAATAATAATATAAATAATATATAATAATATATATAAATAATAATATAAATAATATATAATAATATATATAATATAATATATAATAATATATATATATAATAATAATCACATACTCAGCTGCTGTAAAAAAATCACGCAGACTGATTATAAATTGCGGCACAATTCAGTAGCACAAATGATCCATTGGAATTTGTGCAAAAATTATAATATTAAAACAGCAACAAACTGGTGGGAACATCAGCCTGAAAAAGTCACCGAAAATCAGATGGTCAAGATCTTGTGGGATTTCCGTATACAAACCGACAAAATACTGGCGCATAACACACCAGACATCACACTGGTTGAGAAAAATAAGGTCACAATCATAGACATCGCAATACCAGGTGATAGCAGGGTCGCCGAGAAGGAACATGAAAAAATCGCAAGATACCAGGACTTAAAAATTGAAATTCAACGACTATGGCACAAACCAGCAGTGGTAATTCCATTGGCACACTGGGTGCTATTCCAAAAGCACTGGAATTACATTTAAAACAGTTAAAAATTGACAAAATCACCATCAGTCAAATGCAAAAAGCCGCACTGCTTGGATCTGCACGCATATTACGAAAATACGTTACGGCGTCCTAGGCCCCTGGGTGGGGTCCGATAGTAACCAATGCCAAATCCGGCGAAACAACTGGCCACTGTGATACAATTGTATAATAATAATAATAATAATGATGATGATGATGATGATGATGATGATGATGATGATGATGATGATGATAAGGAGAAGGAGAAAGAGAAGAAGAAGTTGTTTATACCTAGGATGAAGAAAAACAAGGAAGCTTATGACAATGAATCATGCTTTGCACCCTAAAAGTGATGTTGACCGATTATATCTACCAAGAGCAGAGGGTGTTCGAGGACTCCTACAAGTAAAACAGACTGTGGAAGAAGAAAGACACAGCTTGAATGATTACATCCAGAAAAGTGAAGAACCAATGATTAAGGAAGTAAATAAAGGAGGCTTTTTAAAGACAACTAAGTCAAAAGCTGAATATAAGAAAGCAGTAATTGAGAAGGGAGCCGAAAATTGGAAAAACAAAGCTATGCATAGCCAATACTTGAAAAGTATTGAAGGCAAAGCTGGCCAAAAGCTAACTTGGAACTGGTTAAGATCAGGAGCACTGAAAAAAAGAAACAGAAGGCTTTATTTTGGCAGCTCAAGAACAAGCCTTAGCCACAAACTGCATGAAGGCAGAAATTCAACATGTTACCACCAACAGCAAATGTCGCCTCTGTAATGAGAAAGACGAGACAGTCGACCACTTGATCAGTGGGTGCAGCAAAATTTCACAAACTGACTACCTACAACGCCATGACCGCGTTGCTAAGATCATTCACTGGAAGTTGTGCCAAAAGTTTGGATTTGAGTACAGCAAAAAGCACTGGGACCATCAGGCTGAGAAGGTTTTAGAGAATGAGAAAGTCAAGATCTTGTGGGACTTCAGAATCCAGACTGACAGGCACTTGGCCCACAACACACCTGTCATAACAATAGTTGAAAAGACAAAAGTATAGTTCATTGACATTGCAATACCTGGAGATGCACGGATTGAAGATAAACAGCAAGAAACAAAATCACAAAGTACCGGGACTTGCAAATTGAAGTTGAGCGACTGTGGAAAAAGAAATCGTGTGTTGTCCTGATTGTAATTGGAGCCCTTGGAGCAATACCCAAAGGGCTCCCTCGCTATTTGGAAATTCTAAATTTATCGGTCTTGAACATTCTGATTCTACAAAAAAACCTCCCTACTTGGAACAGCTGATATCCTCCGACGTTACCGTAACGGTTCCTAGGTCCTCGGTTAGGACTCGAGCTGTTGAGCTACCAACCAGCCCCAAAGGCTGTGAATCTCACCAAAGATTAACCACATAATAATAATCAACCATTAGCAACAGTCACTGGTATTTGTAATGCATTTTTGAATGTTCAGGTGGCTGAGTTTCATGTGTAATGAATAAAGTATATAATAATATTAATAATAATAATAATAATGAGGAGGAGGAGGAGGGCTTGAGCTGTTGAGTTACCAACCAGCCCCAAAGGCTGTGAATCTCACCAAAGATTAACCACATAATAATAGTAATGATTAGAATTATAATAATAATTAATAAATGGTAATAACAATAATAATTAATAATAAATAACAACAACAATAATAATTTAAGACAGAATTTAAGACAGATACCTTGGATATTGGCAGCAACCTGCATCAACCATTAGCATTAGTCAATGGTATTTATGATACATTTTTAAATATTCAGTTGACTGAGCTTCATGTTTAATGAATACAAAATCATCGTCATCATCATCATCATCATATATTGACGCTCAGCTTACAGCCGGTCTAATCACGTTTTCTGCCAGCTACCAACAACGTCCAATTTGGCTTACTTATCACACCGTGCGGCAAAACTGAAGCGTCATTCTCCGTTCCTTTAAAGCGAATCCTGCCAATTCTCACCCAAGGATGCCTGCGATGTGTTTCAGCCACTGCAAATTCCACAGAACAGGTTTTTGGGGGGGGGAGTGGAGAGTGGGTAAATGTCACCCTCCTGGCCCTAAGGGGCGAAGGGCACCCACCATCTCGCTCCTCCGCAGTTCTTGCCAGATGGGGGGTCCGTCGCCCCCCCCCCCCACTCCCTCCATGATGGGTGTGTAATACCCACAGAACGCATATTTGACCGTAACTTCTGAGTGGGTAGTTATAAAGCCCCCCCCCCACCATATTCTGCATTCCACTGTATTATTTCCTCTGGCTTAGCATCGCTTTTAGCCCCCTCCCATATTATACCCTATTTCTGCCACCGTCTGTCCGCCCCCCCCCACTTCACTGATTCCCCTCTTGCAAACCTTCTGTTGATCCACCATAATAAAAGCTCTGAATCGAACCTGGGACCAACATACACACAAACCTCTTTGAACAAGGATGCTGTACTTTTAAGCATGTCACGATGCTTTTTGTGGGCATTTTTTTTTTTTTGCACACTTGCTGGTCTGATTTTAACAGCCACACACAGACCTTAGATTAATAACAGGTTTTTTTTTTTAATGCTGGGCAAATCAGGGTTTGTTTCTGTGCCCACCCACCCATGCCAGTTTCCACCACCACCACCCGCATCCCACAGCGGCCCAGGACCAAGAATTCCCTGCAAAGGAATCTATGCACTGATTTTATTTTATTTTTTGCAAAATGGGTCCTGGGTCCAAGCAACCTCACTTCACACCACCGCTTTCCTGACGCCCCCCCTCCCCAAATGCTGCTTCCCCATGCCCCCCCCCCGCCCCCCAGGGGAAAAAAAGCTGGCAGTTTCCAAAAGGGGCCATGCACATCCACACGCATCAGCGCCCCAGCTCCATTCACACCACAACCCTTGCACCGCAGGTATGTGTGTGTGTATGTGCATGCATGTGCGGCTCTCCCGCACGCCTCATCCGCGTGCACGCGTACTGATGTGTGTCTCCTCCACATCTCCATACCAGTGGGGGCCGCGTGCATTTCCTTACGTGTCTCTCGTGCACCGCTCGGGCAGTTGCATCGCACACGTGCACGCGTGTGTGTTGTGTGTGCGTGCAAGTGTGTGTGCGTGTGTTGCAGCGTTTCCGACGCCAGACCCGTCCCCCTGCTGGCTGCCAAAACAGCATTGTGCGAATGCAACCCCACGGGGTGTGGGGGGGAGATGGAGGCCAGGTTTGCACGGGCAGAGGCTTGCAAAGCCTTCCGACGTGAGGCTGCCAACCCCATGCCACCCACCCACCCCCCACTTTGCAACCCCCGCCCCCATGCATTGCACAAAACACGCCTCCCCCTCCCAAAAGGCAGGTCAAAAGCGGCGCCCCCTCAAGGTCAAGCGCAGCCCCGGAGGGAGGGGTCTTTTGCAAACCCGGGTCAACCCCCCCCCGGTTTCCAAGAAGAGGGGGGGCTCAGCCCCAGTCGGCTGCTCTCTCTCCTCCCCCCCCTCCGTTCACACGAGCAGGCGCTGACACGCGTGTCTGCGCGTTCCCACATTTGGGAACCCGTGCAATGAAAAATGGGGGGTCAAGAGACCCTTATGCCCCCCCACCCCCCGCGGAGTATCCCCCCCCACCTGCGGGGCTGGGCGCCGCCTGGCTCTCCGTCCGTGCGGCCGGTCCTGGGCTCCAGCCTCCCGTCCCGGGAGCGAGCAGGCCGCAGAAGGGTCCCGAGCGGTGCGAAGGGGAGAAGCGCCGCCGTCCGACTGAAGGGGGAAGACGGGCGCCGCCAGCAACTGCTCCTGCTGCTGCTGCCGCTGCTGGGCGAACCGTTACAGCGGAGGACTACGGCTCCCGGCAGCCCGCGCGGCGCCGGAAGGAAGCTGGGTCGGCGGCGATGACTACACTGAGAGCGAGGCACGCCGGGAACTGTAGGCGCCAAGAGGCCGAGATGCTCTTTCCTCTCACCCCACGCCCCGCACGCCAGCAGAGACTTTGGTAGGCAGGAAGCCCGCGCGGGGCATGCTGGGGGTTGTAGTGCGCGAAGTTAATCCTGGGTCTCCGAACGGTTCCCGAGGCAGTGGCTTTAACATAATTAAACAGAGTTGGAAGGGACTTTGGAGGTCATCTAGTCCAACCCCCCCAAGCAGGAGACCCTCCCTCCTCCTCCTAACAGAATAAACGAAGTTGGAAGAGACCATAGAGGTCATCTAGTCCAACCCCCCCAGTAGGAGATCCTCCTCCTCCCAGAATAAACGAAATTGGAAGGGACTTTGGAGGTCATCTAGTCCAACCCCCCCCCCCAAGCAGGCTCTATTATTCTGTTGGGAGGAAGAGGAGGGTCTCCTGCTTGGGCAGCGGGGGGTTGGACTAGATGACCTCCAAGGTCCCTTCCAACTCTTATTCTGAGAGGAGGAGGGGGGGTGGAGGGTCTTCTGCTTCGGCAGTGGGGGGTTGGACTAGATGGCCTCCAAGGTACCTTCCAACTCTTATTATTCTGAGGAGGAGGAGGAGGAGGGAGGGTCTGCTATTTGGGCAGTTGGAGGGGTTGGACTAGATGACCTCCAAGGTCCCTTCCAACTCTGTTCATCTGTTAAAGGGATGCGCCATCCTCCCGACGGGCTTGCTTCCTGACGGTCTCCCTGATACGTGTATCCAAAGGGCTCTTTCACACGTGCGCAAAGCTCTTGCAAAGAGGATTAGCCCTGACCGTCTGAAAGGGCTCTTTGCACACACGTGTTCAATCCCCTGCAAAAGAAAGGGGGGGCTGCCACGCAATAAGAGCAAGAATTATAGCTACTCCGAAACGACCCAGGGTACCTTTACAGCGGCGGCCGCTTTGAACTACAGCTCCCATCGTCCCCTGCCAGCCGGGAGAGCAAAGCCTGCTGGGAAGTGTAGTCGGGAGCCTCGCGGGCTTCAGCAAAGCCTCCTCCCACTTTGATATTGACGGGGGTCTCCGCATCCAAGGCGGCGTTGCTTCCAAGCGGAGACCCCCCCGAGGTCGGGTTCGCACAATGCACGCAATCCTTAAGCCAGCGACCCGCATTTGAACCTCAGCCTGGTGCATCCATTCGGCTCCTGAGTGTGGGGTCCTTGGTGGTTGCTTAGAACAAATCGGAAGGGACCTTGGAGGTCTTCTAGACCAACCCCCTGCTTTCTTGCAGACGTCTCATTAACCAGGCTAGGTAACATCATCAGTGCTGCATGATCATCAGTAGCACTGATGCTGTTACCTAGTTTGGTAATGAAACGTCTGCAAGAAAATAACCCAGCTCACCAAGGAGCCCACAGTCCTCCTCTTCCTCCCTTCTGCAACCCCCACTCCTTTCTAGAATGTGAAGGGTGTGTGCTTGTGTTTCACACACAAAGACAAATTCCTTGTGTGTCCAATCACACTTGGCCAATATTCTATTCTACTCCTTTCCTTTTCCTATTCTATTCTTCATTCCACTCCACTCTATATCTATTCCATTCCATTCCATTCTATTCTTCTATTTTTCTATATTTCTATTCTATTCTTTTTCCTTTTCCTATTCTATTCTATTCTATTCTTCATTCTATTCCACTCCACTCTATCTATTCTATTCTACTCTAATCTATTCTAATCTAATCTATTCTATTCTTCATTCCACTCCACTCCACTCTATATCTGTTCTATTCCTTTTCCTATTCTATTCTATTCTTCATTCCACTCCACTCTATATCTATTCCATTCCATTCTGTTCTATTCTTCTATATTTCTATTCTATTCTTTTTCCTTTTCCTATTCTATTCTATTCTTCATTCTATTCCACTCCACTCTATATCTATTCTATTCTAATCTATTCTAATCTAATCTATTCTATTCTTCATTCCATTCCACTCCACTCTATATCTGTTCTATTCTTTTTCCTATTCTATTCTATTCCTTTTCATATTCTATTCTATTCTTCATTCCATTCCACTCCACTCTATATCTGTTCTATTCCTTTTCCTATTCTATTCTATTCTTCATTCCACTCCACTCTATATCTATTCCATTCCATTCTATTCTATTCTTCTATATTTCTATTCTATTCTTTTTCCTTTTCCTATTCTATTCTATTCTTCATTCTATTCCACTCCACTCTATATCTATTCTATTCTAATCTATTCTAATCTAATCTATTCTATTCTTCATTCCACTCCACTTTATATCTATTCCATTCCATTCCATTCTATTCTTCTATATTTCTATTCTATTCTTTTTCCTTTTCCTATTCTATTCTATTCTTCATTCCACTCCACTCCACTCTATATCTATTCTACTCTTTTTCCTATTCTATTCTTCATTCCACTCCACTCTATATCTATTCTATTCCATTCTGTTTTATTCTTTTCCTTCTCCTTTTCTATTCTATTTTTATAGTTATAATGTACACCGAAGATGGCATTTTAATTTCGTTGTACGAGGTGCAATGACAATACAGTAAACTGAACTGATTCTGTTACCTAGCTGGGTAATGAAACGTCTGCCTGGAAAAATAATAACCCAAGCTCAGAAATCACCAAGGACCCCTCATTTCAACCCTGACTCTGATCTACATATATTCTCCTTTCTTGGGCTCTTGAGCGTGCCTTGCAAACCTAGAAAACTGGGATCATAGTGTAGGGAAGGAAATCTGCGTTATACATGGCTGCTAAACCCTGGTCCCATGTTTTAGCCATGAAAACGTAACCCTTTTCGTCTGACAATATGCACATCCAGAGAAACCAGGATCACAGTCGACTTACCTCCAGAAGTAGTGCGTGTTCCGTCATTGGAGGTTTTAAAGAAGAGATTGGACAACCATTTGTCCAGAATGGGATAGGGTCTCCTGCTTGGGCAGGGGGGTTGGGCTAGATGACCTCCGAGGTCCCTTTCAGCTCTGCTATTTTGTATCCTGGATCCAGGTCGAGTTATATCTGAGCTGCAAAAGGCGGAGGACAGAAGAATTTGGTCTCGGCCACAAGCTCAATTTGCTTTTTTTTTAAAAACTGTTGAAATACGTTTTAAGATATGTTGAGATATTAAGATATTTTAACAGAAATAAAATAATTTGCATTACAGCAGAGAGCGAACATCGGGCTGATGTTCCGGAACGGAGCTTCGTTTTTTATTTATTTATTCCTTAAACTTATACGCAGCCCGTTTTACTCTCGACCAACTCTGTCTGCCTTCATCAGTACTTACAACGGTTCATTTAGCGACCACTCGAAGTTACGGCGGCGCTGAAAAAAAGGGGATTTAGGCCCAGTTTTCACACTTAACGATCATTGCAACGTTCCCCATGGTCGTGTCGTCATAATTCACAGGCTTGATAACTGACTCACATGTATGACTGTTGCAGTGTCCTGGGGTCATATGATCCTTTTTTGCGACCGTCTGATGAGGTCCAAGGGAAAGCCAGGTTCACTTAACCACAATATTACTCGCTTCACATAGGGACGCGGTGGCTCAGTGGCTAAAAGACTGAGCTTGTCGATTGGAAAGGTTGGCAGTTCGGCGGTTCGAATCCCCAGAGCCACGTAACAGAGTGAGCTCCCGTGACTTGTCCCAGCTTCTGCCAACCTAGCAGTTCGAAAGCAGGTAAAAAATGCAAGTAGAAAAATAGGAACCACCTTTGGTGGGAAGGGAACAGCGTTCCGTGTGCCTTCGGCGTTGAGTCATGCCGGCCACATGACCACGGAGACGTCTTCGGACAGCGCTGGCTCTTCGGCTTTGAAATGGAGATGAGCAGCGCCCCCTAGAGTCGGGAACGACTAGCACAGATGTGCGAGGGGAACCTTTACATTTACTCGTTTCACAACTGCGGTGATTTGTTTTAACAGTGGGGGTCAGGAAAAGCTGTAAAAGGGGGCAAAACCCACTTAACAACTCACGTTGCAGTGCAAACTTTGGGGTCAATTGCTGTCGTAAGTTGAGGACAACCTGTGTACGGATGGGAGACCACTAAGAAATCCTGAGGGTATCCAGCAACCAGACTGGGATAGTAACAACCCGAGTAAAGACAAAACCGTTTGTAACTGGTTGGCAGGAACACTGCATATATTTATTTTCCAAGAAGAGAAAAGGACTCGGCTGAAATTTTGCCCGTAGTTTATTTTCCTGCAAAGTCATTTTGATCCTCCCTGCGGGGCTCAAAAACTGCACAAATGTCCTGGCTGCACACAGTGATGTAGGAATTTATAAACAGTGTGCACCTTTTAGTGCATAAAAAGGAGAGAGCACGGGAGGGAATCAATTGCTGTATAGCATTCTTCTTTTGGGGGTGCTTAATTCCTTTGCCAGCTTCTCATTCAGCTTCAGGAAATGGGTTCAAATTGGCCAACGTCCGATTAAGAACCCACAGGCTAGGCCTCCTCCGGGTGCCGTCGACCGGACAATGCCGCCTGGCGACCACTCGAGGGAGAGCCTTTTTTTGTAGCTGCTCCGGCTCTCTGTGGAACGAGTTACCAACAGAGATCCGGACCCTCCCCACCCTCGTGGCCTTCCAAAAAGCCACCAAAACCTGGCTGTTCCGGCAGGCCTGGGGTTGCTGATTTTTAAATCAGGTCCAACCCCCAGTTAAACCAAATGTATGTTGTGCTTTTTTAAACTGTTTGTATTCTTTCCCCTATGTGTTATTTTATTTTATTTCGTATTTGTAAGACGCCCGGAGTCCTCCGGGATTGGGCGGGCATATAAACTCATTAAATTGCGAATTGCAAAACAGCCACCATCGTTTTGAGAAAGCCAAATAGCAATAGCAATAGCAGTTAGACTTATATACCGCTTCATAGGGCTTTCAGCCCTCTCTAAGCGGTTTACAGAGTCAGCATATCGCCCCCAACAACAATCCGGGTCCTCATTTTACCCACTTCGGAAGGATGGAAGGCTGAGTCAACCCTGAGCCGGTGAGATTTGAACAGCCGAACTGCAGAACTGCAGTCAGCTGAAGTGGCCTGCAGTGCTGCCTTTAACCACTGCGCCACCTCGGCTCTCTACATTGTAAATCATTGTAAGGCTTGTAACACCAATACCCTAAACCAGGGGTCGGCAAACGTAAAGACTCAAACAGCCATTTGGACCCGTTTCCCACAGAAAAATAAAACACCGGGAGCCACAAAGGTCCTAACCGTAAGCCCCCCGTTCAATTCTGGAGCTGACCGGAAGTTCAGTCCCCCCCACCATAGAGTCTCCTCCTAGCGTGGCGAACTTCTTCCTCTACCTGTCCTAACCGAAAGCCCTATCAATTGTGGAGACAACTGGAAAACCCTCCCCTTGCCATAGAGTCTTCTCCTGGCGCACTGTGCGTCTCTCCCCCGCCCCCCCCACCGGAAGTTCCTCTCCAAATTGTGGCGCCGACTGGTGACAGAGCTGCAACAGAGGGAGGAAAGAACCACATGCGGCTCCAGAGCCGCAGTTTGCTGATCCCTGCCCTAAACTACAGCTTAGGTCGATAGAATATCTCCTTTTTTTCTTGATTTGCAGCTAGCTGATAACCTGGCGTTGCCCAGGAATTTATTCGTCCCAATCGCTCAGGAATGGTGATGTTAAGCGGCAACGTCAGGGTGGAATGAGGGTGTCTTCCCCGCTTCCATGAACGTCGCTGCAATTCCAGAAGAGGCGATGGCAAGGGCAGCTTCTCCCTGCGCCCTGATTTTGGCAGCAATTAAATTAGTTAAAAGTGTTTCCTTTGTGCCCCCTAGAAGCGTAATTTCCGATGTTGGGTTTTCCGGCTTACCAGAGGGAGCCCCCTTGTGGAGTACTGAGGTAACGGAATGTGAGGAAACTGGCAGTTGGAACAGAGTCCTTTTCAGGTGGGGAGGGGGAGTAGAACTCCTTAGCATCAGAGTGTGTTAATTAGTGTATAAGAAATACTAATGAACTGATGGTCATTTTGAAAAATCCTTTCTTAGCAAGCACCTAAAAGCCAAGAGGAACGTGCGTGCCAATTTCAAGTGTGTAGGCTTTACGGTTCTAGAGATTTCATCATGAGTGAGTGGTATTTGGCTTTTAAATAAATAGATTAAGATAAAATAATACAGCCCCAGAAAGAGTTCACAATCCCGGGCTAGATGAATTAAAACCGGATAGGATAATTTGTGGAAAACCCTCCCATGACTTAGTATGCAGTGTAAGCCAGCCCATGATAGAAAACCACCATGTGGGGTTGGTTACACCACAACACGTTCGGTGAAGCTAAACACATGTCTGGTTAACCCTTAGGATATCGCAGTGTTTCTCAACCTTGGCAAATTTAAGACGTGCGTGGGCTTTTCGCTTCTCATTGAAGAAGCTTCCTCAGTTCTGACTTCTTCGATGAGATGCGAGGTGTTTTTCAAGGGGGGAGGGAGGGAACCCAAGAAGGTCCAGGTGCGTATTGGAAACAATTGGAATAACCATGACCCGGATGGTTTGAGAATCTCCATAGATAGGCATTGGGGCTCCTTCTCAAGCAGGGAGTCGGACTAGAAGATCTCCAAGATCCCTTTTAATTGTCCCAAAGGTGCTTTCCCCCCCCCCCAAGACATTTCGCTCCTCATCCAAGATGCTTCTTCAGCTCTGACTGGATGGTGGGGAAGGGAAGGATTGATACTCCTTGCAGACAGCTGGTCATTTGCATCCTTTTAGGGGGTCGTTGAGGCCACTTGGAGGTTTCTCTGTGTTCTCAGGGCTGTGAAAGTTGGACCATAAGGAAGGCTGAGGGCCAAAGAATGGAGGCCTTTGAACTCTGGTGCTGGAGGAGAAGACTCCTGCACTGAGTCCCTTGGACTGCAAGGCCATCCAACCGGTCAGTCCTAGAGGAGATCAACCCTGACTGCTCTTTAGAAGGCCGGATCCTGAAGAGGAAACTCAAAGACTTTGGCCACCTAAGGAGAAGGAAGAAGGACTCCCTGGAGAAGAGTCTCATGCTGGGAACGACGGAGGGCAGAAGAAGAAGAAGGGGACGACAGAGAAGGAGGTGGCTGGATGGAGTCACCGAAGCAGTCGGCGTGAGCTTCAATGGACTCCAGAGGATGGGAGAGGACAGGAAGGCCTGGAGGAACGTGGTCTATGGGGTCACAATGGGTCGGACTAACAACAAGGGTTGGGTTAGGGTTAAAGAAACTTTTTGGATGAGAAGCAAAACATCTTCCAAGAAAAAAACAGAAACTCCAATTGATTCTTGGGAAGAAAAGAAAAACACCTTTGGTGTCTATTCCTTTTCCTATTGCATTCTATTCTCCATTCTATTCCACTCCACTCTATATCTATTCTATTCTATTCTATTCTATTCTATTCTATTCTAATCTAATCTAATCTAATAGGATCTGGAGGACAGAGAATCTCCATAGATTTTTAACCCTCTTATTCTGAGATTGCTTGCAGTAAGTACAGGATAAGCGCAACCAGAGCATCGAAGCCCGCTGCCCCCTTACGAGACTCAGCCTCCCCTTCAGGCTGGGGGCGATGGGCCAGCATGTGCCAAGAGCGCACGGTGCCGCTGGGCATCGCCGGCTCTTCCATCCTGGCGAGGGCGCGCTCCGTCCAGCCCAGCCCAGCCCAGGGTCCGCTCGCGGGCGCCTCCTCCGGCCCGTGGTGGAGCCCAGCCCCGCCGCTTCTGCCCTGCCCTGCCCTGCCCAGCCCATCGCTCCCGGCAGGCCGCGTCAAACGCCAGCTGGAGGGCGCGGAGGGGAAGGGAGGGGAGGCAGCTCCGCCGGCGCTTGCAGCTCCATCGCGGGCCTGCCGGGGAAGGAGGCGGCGGGGGCAGCCGAGGAAGAGGAGGAGGAGGGGGAGGAAGCCCTCGCCCAGCCCGCCGTGGGGGCTCCCGAGTCCAGGTAAGCTCCGGAGGCTCCACCGCGGCCGCCCCCTCCCCGCCTGCTCTTCTCCATCCGTGCGCCTTTACGCAGCTATTCTGCCCGGTCGCAGCCGCGGTGCCAACCCGGCTTCAGAGGCGGGCAAGCGGGTGGTTGTCTGAATGGGGATGGTGGAGGGAAGAGATGAGCCAGTGACGGGACCCGAAGCAGCCCCTGCCGAGCCCAGAAAGAGCGGGGAAGGGTCTCTCCTCGCCGGCTTTGGAGAGGCGTGGGGGGCCCTTCCAGGCACCTGTCTCTCTACTTGCCTTCCTTCCTTTGATGGTAACCCCTGGGCACTGGGTGTGTGTGCATGATTACCCACATAGCAATAGCAATAGCAGTTAGACTTATCTACCGCTTCATAGGGCTTTCAGCCCTCTCTAAGCGGTTTACAGAGTCAGCATATTGTCCCCAACAATCCGATAGATAGATAGATAGATAGATGATAGATAGATAGATAGATAGATAGATAGATAGATAGATAGATAGATAGATGATAGATAGATAGATAGATAGATAGATAGATAGATAGATAGATAGATAGATGATAGATAGATGATAGATAGATGGATAGATAGATAGATAGATAGATAGATAGATAGATAGATAGACAGATAGACAGACAGACAGATAGAGATATAGAGATAGATAGATAGATAGATAGATAGATAGATAGATAGATAGATAGATAGATAGAGCAGTTAGACTTATATACCACTTCATAGGGCTTTCAGCCCTCTCTAAGCGGTTTACAGAGTCAGCATATTGTCCCCAACAATCCGATAGATAGATAGATAGATAGATGATTGATAGATAGATAGATAGATAGATAGATAGATAGATGATAGATAGATAGATGATAGATAGATAGATAGATAGATAGATAGATAGATAGATAGATAGATGATAGATAGATAGATAGATAGATAGATAGATGATAGATAGATGATAGATAGATGGATAGATAGATAGATAGATAGATAGATAGATAGATAGATAGATAGATAGATAGATAGATAGATAGACAGATAGACAGACAGACAGAGATATAGAGATAGATAGATAGATAGATAGATAGATAGATAGATAGATAGATAGATAGAGCAGTTAGACTTATATACCACTTCATAGGGCTTTCAGCCCTCTCTAAGCGGTTTACAGTCAGCATATCACCCCCAACAATCCGATAGATAGATAGATAGATAGATAGATAGATAGATAGATGATAGATAGATGATAGATAGATGGATAGATAGATAGATAGACAGATAGAGATATAGAGATAGATAGATGATAGATAGATAGATAGATAGATAGATAGATAGATAGATAGATAGATAGATAGATAGATAGATAGATAGAGCAGTTAGACTTATATACCGCTTCATAGGGCTTCCAGCCCTCTCTAAGCGGTTTACAGAGTCAGCATATCGCCCCCACAGTCTGGGTCCTCATTTCACCCACCTCGGAAGGATGGAAGGCTGAGTCAACCTTGAGCCGGTGAGATTAGAACCGCTGAACTGCAGATAACAGTCAGCTGAAGTGGCCTGCAGTACTGCACCCTAACCACTGCGCCACCTCGGCTCATAGCTGTTGTGCCCCTTCGTGCACCCATCATGTACCCCTTGTGCCCCTAATAGTTGCCCTGCACCCCTTGTGCCCCAAATCCTCTGATCTATAGTCTTACCTGCAGGATTAGTAATGCTCGTCATGGGCCCCTAATATTTATTCTTTGCCCCTTGTGCCCCTGGTGCTTGTCCTGCATCTCTTGGGCACCTAACCTTTGTCACCAGCTCTGAATATATTTTTTTCCTTGTAGCCACGTGTCTCGCTGTTTGTCTTCTCCTTCTCCTTGTCTCTCCCCAGATCCGGATGAATCAGGAAGTCCCGCCTTCAGGGTCTCGTAGTAAAATTTTCGGGCTTCACAGACGGAGTTAATGCGGTGTTTTTGGTTGCCAAATGTAACTGTAATACCAGCTGGGACTTCCCATTTGTATGAAATCTGAGAGTTTCTGAGCTCTTCGGTTAAGAAAGCGTACTGTCTTCTTGTTCTTAATATTTGAAATGGTATCTCTTTAAAAACAATCAAGTCATCCCCATCAATTCTCAACCTCTTTCCGTAGAGCCTCTGTATTATCTCATTTCTAGATTCCCTTGTAGTAAAGTATATTATTATGTCCCTCGGAAGCTGTCGCTGTTTTGCTACCCAGGAATTCTGGCGGTAAATTCTTTGAATCTGCCAATCAAAGTTAAGTCCCGGACTTCCCACCGAGCGACTGAAAGCTTCAAAGAATGTCTGTTTCAAATTCTCCTGTTGGTTTTCACGCAGCCCTCTAACCCGTATAGCAAAGGCAGACTTGTTATAATTTATCATGACAAGTTCTTTTTGGGCAGATGCAATTTCCTGTTCTAACGTTTGAATTTTTGATATCAGATTAAGGTTAGTTTCTTCCAAAAGTTCCAATTTGTCCTCCGTTTCAGCAATATAATCTGTCATGACTGTCATTACTCCGATCATATCCTGCTTTGCCTGAGCAATTTTAGCATCAAATTGATCACATAAATCCGATATCAGTTGATTAATCTCCTGTCTGAAATCATTAAGCGTTTTGAGAAGGAATTCTTGTGTTAGCAAATCTCCCGTGGAGGGTGTAGGAGACAAGGGTAGCGATTTCATAGCAGTTTTTGGAGATATGTTATTAAGGAAGCGCTTCTGTTTAGGTTTGGGAGCCATTCCAGAATAAAAATAAAAGACAAGCAATCAAGCGAGCCAAAAGTCAAAGTCTGTGCTCCCCTCAGTTAATCTTTTAGCAATTAGTACGGAGAAGCCTTCAGGAGGGTAGGGTCAGCTAGCTGCGTCAGATCAAACACAAAAGCTACGAGATCGCCATCTTGTGACGCAGCTAAAAAAGAAAGGGAGCCTTTTGCGAAATTGAAGCTGGTATTTTAAATAGTGATAGAAGAAATTCCTCGGGAATGGTCCCCGCCCGGATTGGCTTTTAAATAGCTTAGCTTTGTCCTGGGGGGGGAGGCAATCTGCCTAGGCTGCAAAAAAGGCAGCGCGGAAAACTGGCCGGAGTAAAGGCTCAGCTAATGTTGAACCTCTTCTTCATTCACAGCAAAAAGAAAAGCTATGAATTACAAAGAGATCCTAACGACTGACCTTCTCCCTGCCCCTTTCTGCCAGAAAGGGGAGATATCTATAGATCTTATAAGATATACGAACCAGAGTCCTGGCAGGAGCTTGGTTGAGCTCCCGACGGCGGCAGCTCCTCCCCTCGAAGCCCCACACTGCTCTAATACTTGTCCTGCATCTCTTGCGCCCCCCCCCCAAAGCGGACTCCCCTCTCCTGCAGTTTCACCCCTGGCCTTGACGTTAGGCTGAAGTACAGCTTCTCTGCCCGTTCTCTGGACCTGACGTGATTTCGCCCCTTTAAGGCAGCCCATTTTCTGTTTGCCCATGACTCCACTTGTCTTCAAGTCAACTGAAAGGCTGGGGATTCCCCCCTCCCCAAAAAAAACAACTCCAAAGCTGGTTCTCAGAGGTTGTTCCCTTCCACTAGGGGTCTGGATGCAAATCAGGCTCACCTCGGGTCTTGTAGAAACCTGGGGAAGAGGCAGAATTACAGAATTGGAAGGGACCTTGGAGATCTTCCAGTCCAACCCCCTGCTTAGGCGGAAACCCTATATACCATTTCAGACAAATGGCTATCCAACGTCTTCTTAAAGACTTCCAGTGTTTTGGGCATTCACAACTTCTGGAGGCAACTTCTGTTCCACTGGTTAATTGTTCTCACTGTCTGGAAATTTCTCTTTTAAGTTCTAAGTTGCTTCTCTCCTTGATTAGTTTCCACCCATTGCTTCTTGTTCTGCCCTCAGGTGCCTTGGAGAATAGCTTGACTCCCTCTTCTTTGTGGCAACCCCTGAGATACTGGAAGGAAGGAAGGTGGGAAGGAAGGAAGGTGGGAAGGAAGGAAGGTGGGAAGGAAGGAAGCAGAGAAAAAATGGAGGGAGGGAGGAAGCAAGGAGAGAAGGAAGGAAGGAGAGGAGGGAAGGGAGGAGAGGAGGGAAGGGAGGAGAGGACGGAAGGGAGGAGAGAAGGAAGGATCTCTCCTTCATTAGTTTCCACCCATTGCTTCTTGTTCCACCCTCAGGTGCCTTGGAGAATAGTTTGACTCCCTCTTCTTTGTGGCAACCCCTGAGGTTTTGGAAGACTGCTATCATGTCTCCCCTAGTCCTCCTTTTCATTAAACTAGACCTACCCAGTTCCTGCAACCGTTCTTCGTATGTTTGAGCCTCCAGTCCCCTAATCCTCTTTGTTGCTCTTCTCTGCACTCTTTCCAGAGTCTCCACATATTTTTTTGATATTGCATAGTGGATGCAACAATCCAAGCATGGCCTTACTAAGGCCTTATCAAGCGGTGGGTTCGGTCTGCCCTGTTGGCGTGTTGCAGAAATCTTAGGTCTCTTTTGTGTGGCGCTCCTGGCAGAGTAGCAGAAGGAGATGTTTTCAAACAGTCTTCGTTCATCTGGCGGGGTTGAATTGGGAACAGGTGGGTGGTGATACTCCCCTTCGGCTTCTCTTCCCGAATCTGTGTTTACACAGTCCAGGCGGGGGGGCATTACGGGAACAGCCTCTGGAAACCCAGAAGAAGGTTGCAAAAAAAAAAAGGCATTAAAAACCCAGCCTGTGGGGGGGAAAGGAGAATTTTCAGGAATCTCCTGGATCTTCCTGATGCCAAAAAACACACACACACCCCAAACCCCCAAACCCAGAGGGCTTCGGATCAAGACAGATTCAAGCGCTAATCTCTAAATCCCACTGGGGGATACGAATTATCTCTGGCTTGCGCCGCGTTGTAATATTTTACATAACGGGGATAATTCAGGGAGAACATTAAAAAGAGAGAGAGAAAGGAAGAGAGAGAGAGTGGAGGGAGAGGAAGAGAGAGAGAGAGAGAGAGAGAGAGAGAGAGAGATCAGTTTGGCACAGTCTTGGGTCTATATTTAGGAGCCCTGTGACCGCGATTTTTCTCACGGAAGCTGGCATAGGACTACAGCATTGTTACCTCTGTAGCTAAAAAGAAATTATTTTGAGGATTGCTTCCAAGTCCAGGAGATGCTACGGAGCGCAGCTTGATGGTTTAATATTCCTAACATCTGGAGGTTTTTAATTTTTTTAATTTTTTTTGTTTCTTATATCCGATCCAGATATTTTGGTGGAGGGGAAAAAGACTTGGCGAAGATGGCTCTGTTGAAATGCGGCTGGCTCTGGAGGCAGAGTAAGTCCACTGGGGAATTTCCTCGCACTTGGAATTTCGTTTGGGAGGTCGCCGACGAGGGTGGATTTTCCGTTCGGGTGGCGATGGGTCCTTTGGGAGGCCGGGAGCGTCCGTGGCTGATCTCGGAAGCTAAGCAGAGAACAGGTTGGGTTTATATTTGATTCAAAAGTTTTATTTCTTTTAAAACAAACATTTCATCATTCCTCAATCAGTAAGACGTCGAAGTACAATTTTTTGTGTGTCAAAATAGTTCTAGTTTACCACCAAATTCTTGTTTAACCTAATGTATAAGGTTGGGTTTATATTTGGATGGGCGGATCGGTGGAAACTCCAGAAGGATGGGAAATAAAGGGGGAGAAAATAGCAACACCAAGCCAGCATTTTTCTGTCCACCAAGGATGCCCCACTCCCCACGCAATGGACCTCTAGACCAGTGTTTCTCAACCTTGGCCACTTGAAGATGTCCGGACTTCAACTCCCAGAATACCCCAGCCAGCATTCGCTGGCTGGGGTATTCTGGGAGTTGAAGTCCGGACAACTTCAAATTGCCAAGGTTGAAAAACACTGCTCTAGATACCCACCATCCATCGAGTCTTCGATCGATCAGGCTGCTCTTAAAAATAATTGTTGACAATAGAAGCTGAAGGAGGTGCTGCCATCTTGAATTCTACAATACGCACGACAGCAAAACACATAAGCCTTCCGCTTACGATGAGAACCGAGGCCAAAATTTCCGTTGCTAAGCAAGGCAGTTGTTAAGTGAGTGTTTTTTTTTGCCCCCATTTGACAATTTCCTTGCCACTTGCAGTTATTCAGCACGCTGGTTTCGGAAGATGAGAACTTGGTAAATGGCAGAGACGAAGGAAAAATAGCTCGGGATGGGTGGGTGGGGGGGAAAGGAAGGACTGCTGAGAAAGGTGATGGGGCCGTTGGAAACCCCCCCCCCCAAATACTTGAGACTTAAGATTCGGTCTTCAAAAGAAAGAAAAAAGGAAGTCCATTTGCCTCCTGAAAAAAGCACCTTTGGGACAACCTGGATGATGGAGAATCTCTACAGACTTGGAGCTACACAATTTGGGGGGAAGGCCCTTGGAACGGGGTGGGAGAAGGAATGGATTTCCAGAGAGAGAGAAATGGTAGACTACAGGAACCATTTGCACCACTCCGGGGACCCTGAGGACACAGATGAAACCTCCAAGTGGCCTCAAGGACCCTCTCAAAGGAGGCAAAGGACCAGCTGTGTCTGCAAGGAGTTTCAATCCTTCCATCCTCCACCATTCAGCCAGAACTGAAGATGCTTCTTGGAGGAGAGGCAAAACATCTTCAAAAGAAAAACAGCAAGAAAATCCAGTTGCCTCCTGAAAAAAAAAGCATGTTTGGGACATTTTGCCTATGCTTTAAAGGGAGCCTGTTTCGAAGGGGTGTGTGTGTGTGTGTGTGTGTGTGAGAGAGAGAGAGAGAGAGAGAGAGAGGGAGGGAGGGAGGGAGGGAGGGAGGGAGGGGGAGGGAGGGAGGGAGGGAGGGAGGGGGAGGGAGGGAGAGAGAGAGAGAGAGAGAGAGAGAGAGAGAGAGAGAGGGAGAGAGAGAGAGAGAGAGAGATCCACAGCCCTTTCATATGTCAAGGAAAGAATGTAAATCTGGAAGCCTGATTGATTAGATGACAGTGAAGGATTGCGATGTCCGAAAGTGATAAGGGAATCTCTTTAAGGAGCAGCCCCTGTTTTTTTAAGATCAAGCGCAGGTGGTCCTTGACTTACAACCATTCTTTTAGTGACGGTTTGAAGTTACGAAGGCATTCACAAGTAAACCTGCAACCCTTTTCCACATTTTTTACGACCACCGCAGCGTCCCCATGGCCGTGTGATCCAGAATTCGGCAACAGGAAAAGGAATTTGTGATCTGGCAAGGAAATTTAATGGGGAAAGCCGGATTCGCTTAACGGCCACGTGATTCACTTAACAACCGCAGTGATCGGTTGTTGTGGTCGTAAGTCGAAGACTTATTCAGTGGGGCACCCTGTCTTCCCCTCTCGCTTTCTCTTTCTCTCCCTTCCATCCTTCTCTCCTTTCCTTTTCCTTTTTCCTTCCCTCCCTTCTTTCTTCCTTCCCCCTCTCCTCCCCCTTCCTTCTTCCCTTATCTTTCTCCTACTCCTCCTCTTCCTCCCCTTTCTCCTTCTCTTTCTTTCCCTTCCATCCTCTTCTCCTTTCCTTCTTTTCTCCCTCCCTCTCTTCTCTACTTCCTTCCTTCCTCCTCTTCCTCCCCTCTCTCCTTCTCTTTCTCTCCCTTCCATCCTCCTCTCCTTACCTCTTTCTTCTTTCCCCGTCTTCCTTTCATTTCTCCTTCTCTCTCCCTTTCTTTTTCAATTGTTGTTGGTGTATATTTCAAAAACTCAGTTTCTGTTTCCTTGGGATGGTATTTCCGTCAACCCAAATATAATTAGCATCATTTCTTACTCTCTTACCTCCACTGTTCTACCCTAGTCATTTCTAAAATGGTGCATTCACCCAGCACTTAATTAAGGTCATTCTTGACTTACAACGGTTCATTTAGCGACCATTTAAAGGCGAGGTTTCGGGGATCTCTGGGACCCCGGAAGTCGTGCAATTTCGTGCATTTCCCCCAAATCTGGATTCTTCCAGCATACATTGCAATTCCGTTGCAAAATTTTTTCCAGCTCCTGCAGTCCCTCCTTGCGCCAGATCAGGGCAGCCCTCGTGAAGGTTGGGTGGGTCAAAATTGGGGTTTTAAATGGGGACCTGGAAGGGGTCCAAACTCCTAGGAGAGGAGAGTTGACGGGAAATCGATGCAAAGGCTCCAGTTGCGGTGTGTCGGATGACAATCTGGCTGGTGGGGGTGTGTGTGTGTGCAACATCTGCAGTTTCTCGCCAAGAAACTTCCCACCTCTGCTGCCGACCTTTTCTCTCAAGGCCCCCGATGAAAAAATGCAAGGAAAGGAAGAAGGCGAAGTTCCCGGGGAAAGAGGAGAAGAAGAGGACAGCAGAACTTTAGAGAGGGAAAAAAGAAACCGTCATAAGGACATGCCAGTTGCCGAGCCTTCGGATTTGGATCACGTAACCCCAGGGATGCGGGTGTTAAGTGTGGGAAATAGCAATAGCAATAGCAGTAGACTTATATACCGCTTCATAGGGCTTTCAGCCCTCTCTAAGCGGTTTACAGAGAGTCAGCATATTGACCCCAACAATCCGGGTCCTCATTTCACCCACCTCGGAAGGATGGAAGGCTGAGTCAACCCTGAGCCGGTGGGATTTGAACCGCTGAACTGCTGATCTAGCAGTAGCCTGCAGTGCTGCATTTAACCACTGCGCCACCTCGGCTTATGCTTATGTTCATAAGTATTCAAACGGTCACTAATGCTCGTAACAGGAAGTCCTCAACTTACAACGGTTCATTGAGCAACCGTTCGAAGTTACAGCGGCACTGAAAAAAGTGACAAAGGGCCATTCCCCCACACTTACGACCGCTGCAGCATCCCCGCAGTCACGTGATCAAAAATTCAGACCCTTCGGAAGTGACTCGCATTTATGACGGTCGCGGCGTCCCAGGGTCAGGTGATTCCTCCGTTTTGCGACCTTCCGACAAGCAAAGTCAGTAGGGAAGCCAGATTCATTTAACGACCGTGTCGCTAACTTCACAATTGCAGGGGTTCCCGTAACAAAAGGGGCGAGAAGATGGTGAAATGCGGCAAAACTCACTGAAGAACTATTTGGCTTGGCCGCAGAAAATGTTGGGCTCAATTCTGGTTGTAAGTCAAGGACTACCTCAGCAGTGGGTTGCATAGTTCATGACCACTGGTTCCCCCCCGCCCAGGGGTGCCTTCCGCTCATGTGCCCGGCCTCAAAAACATGCCTAAATAGGATGGCATACAGCCAGGCAATTTCCACTAGTGGTTTGGTTGAACCAGTCCGATTCGGCCGAATCCCACCTCTATTTCTAGTTATAACCTTTGCGAAGAATATCAGGAGCCATTTTTCTTTTTCTTCTTCTTCTTCTCCTCCTCCTCCTCCTCCTCCTCCTCCTCCTCCTCCTCCTCCTCCTCCTCCTTCTTCCTTCTTCCTCTTCTTCTAACTTCTTCCTTCTTCTTCTTCTTCTTCCTCCTCCTCCTCTTCCTCCTCCTCCTTCTTCTTCTTCTTCCTCCTCCTCCCTCCTCTCTCCTCCTTCCCTCCTCCTTCTTCTCCTCCTCCTCCTCTTCCTTCTTCTTCTTCTTCTTCTTCCTTCTTCTTCTTCCTTCTTCTTCTTCTTCTTCTTCTCCTTCCTCTTCTTCTTCCTTCTTCTTCTTCCTCCTCCTCCTCCTTCTTCTTCTTCCTCCTCCTCTTCCTCCTCCTCCTCCTTCTTCTTCTTCCTCCTCCTCCTCTTCCTTCTTCTTCTTCTTCTTCTTCCTTCTTCTTCTTCTTCTTCCTTCTTCTTCTTCCTTCTTCTTCTTCTTCTTCCTTCTTCTTCTTCTTCTTCTTCCTCCTCCTCCTCCTCTTCCTCCTCCTCCTCCTCCCTCTTCCTCCTCCTCCTCCTCCTCCTCCTCCTTCTTCTTCTTCCTCCTCCTCCTCTTCCTTCTTCTTCCTTATTCTTCCTTCTTCTTCATCTTCTTCCTCCTCCTCCTCTTCCTCCTTCTTCTTCTTCTTCCTCCTCCTCCTCCTCCTCCTCCTTCTTCTTCTTCTTTTTCTTCCTTCTTCTTCTCCCCCCCCCATTTTTCTCCCCTTTTGCTTTTCCTTTCTTTTTCCTTTCTTAGTTTACTTACACGAGTTGGTTTTTACCTTTTTCTTTCAAAGGTTTAATAAAAATTATAGAAAAATAATTAAAATTTCCTGCTCCACCTTCATGGGTGGCCTGACTCTTCTTCAATTTCAGGTCTTGAACCAGAGGCCTGGGACTTTCAGGGTGCTTCCACAGTGCACCTAGTCCTCGACTTACGACGCTCTGTTTAATAACCATTCAAAGGAACTGTTTTTCACCCATTGCAGAATCCCCGTGGTCGTATGATCCAAATTCAGGTGCTTGGCAACGGACTCATCTTTATGACGATCGCAATGTCCCCTGTTTGCGACCGTCTGGAAAACAAAATCGATGGGGAAACCAGATTCACTTAACAACACAGTTATAAGTGTGGGATTCAGCTGGTTCGCACCACTTCGGGAGAACCGGTTGCTAAATTTCTGAGCAGTTTGGCGAACTGGTTGTTGGGAAAAATCATTAGGGCAGAGAACCGGTTGTTAAATTATTTGAATCCCACCATTGGTTATAAGTCAGTGGTGAAATGCAATTTTTTAAAACTACCGGTTCTGTGGGCGTGGCTTGGTGGGCGTGGCTTGGTGGGCGTGACAGGGGAAGGATACTGCAAAATCCTTCTTCCCTCCTCACTCTGGGGCCAGCCAGAGGCGGCATTTGCCGGTTCTCCAAACTACTCAAAATTTCCGCTACCGATTCTCCAGAACCGGTCAGAACCTGCTGGATTTCACCCCTCTTACAAGTGTGAAATACACCAATGAGAGGAAGAGTGGGAAGCAGAGAAGAAAGATAGGAAGAGAGGGATAGGAGAGAGGGTAAGGGGGAAAGATGAGGAGGATAAGGAGGAGTGGAATGAAGAGAGAGGAGAAGGAGAAAGAAAGGGGAAGTAGAGTAGGAAAGGATGATGGAGGGAAGAAAGGAGGTAGGAGAGAGGCAGAAGAAAGAGGTGTAGGGAGAGCAGAAGAGCCAATAATGGGTTTTTATCTTTCTGGGCGTTGATGACAAGAGGAACTGATGTAATTACTACTTAATACAATAGGATATTGGCTATGTAATAGTATACATGTGATTGTATGTTATGAAAGTGGAAAATAAAAACTTTCTATGGATATGGAAGCATAAATACCATCAACATAGATTGGAGTTTGCTCAGAAGCGGAAATACACCAATGAGAGGAAGAATGGGAAACAGAGGAGAGAAGAAAGATAGGAAGAGAGGGATAGGAGAGAGGGTAAGGGGAGAAGATGAGGAGGATAAGGAGGAGTGGAATGAAGAGAGAGGAGAAGGAGAAAGGAAGGGGAAGTAGAGTAGAAAAGGATGATGGAGGGAAGAAAGGAGGTAGGAGAGAGGCAGAAGAAAGAGGTGTATGGAGAGCAGAAGAGCTAATAATGGGTTTTTATCTTTCTGGGCGTTGATGACAAGAGGAACTGATGTAATTACTACTTAATACAATAGAATATTGGCTATGTAATAGTATACATGTGATTGTATGTTATGAAAATAAAAAAAGTATATTTAAAAAAAACAAGTGTGAAAAACAGTCGTGTCAGTGTTTTTTTCAATGCCATTGTCACTTCGCATGGTCACTAATAGTTGTAAGCCAAGGGCCGCCTGTGTGTGGACTGTCCTTTCAGATGGCGCCATCTCAGCTGGCACATTACTCGAGTTGTTTTGAATTGTTTTATAATCACTTTTAATTTGTTTTCTTGTTTTTCTGGGAGCTTTCTAGAGTTTTGTTTTTTTTCCCTTTTGCCAGTGGGTGGTTTCCTAAATCCAAAGAGGAAACGACAGAATAAAATAATGATAAATTGTACCAAAGGGGAATAATTAAGCTCCTTTGGCATCGTGTCGGCGCGATTACTCAGTGCGAGAACAACAGTCTGACTCACCCTCCTCGCCAAGCTTTTAAAGGGCTTAAGCATTGCAGGATAATCACCTCTGTGTCGGGAAAAAAGGTTTATTTACAAGCATGAAGATGTAAAGTCTAGTCTACAAGGTGGGGAGAATCGCCCGTTTCTTTTTTTTTTTCCCCAAAGAATTTTTTATTTTTTTATTCTCTTACCTACCATTTTAAGTATATATTCATATGATTGTTATTCTTCTTTACCTTTAACATTCGTATACATTTATTATAATAAAGGTTATAATATACAGTTTGGGTTGCTTTATTTACCATCCCTTCTGACTGTTATAACACCACCTAATTTTCCCTTTCTTTTCTCCCTCCATTCTCTCCTTCCTTCTTTCCCTCGTTCCTTCTCTTGTTCCCCTTCTTTCTTCCCTTATCTTTCTCCTACTCCTACTCTTCCCCTTCCTACACTCTCTCCTTCTCTTTCTCTCCCTTCCATCCTCCTCTCTTTTCCCTTTTCCCTTCCCTCCCTTCTCTACTTCCTTCCTTCCTCCTCTCCTCCCCCTTCCTTTTTCCCTTATCTTTCTACTACTCCGACTCTTCCCCTTCCTACCTACCTCCTTCTCTTTCTCTCCCTTCCATCCTCCTCTCCTTTCCTTTTTCCTTCCCTCCCTTCTCTACTTCCTTCCTTCCTTCCTCCTCTCCTTCCCCTTTCTTCTTCCCTTATCTTTCTCCTATTCCTCCTCTTCCTCCCCTTTCTCCTTCTCTTTCTTTCCCTTCCATCCTCCTCTCCTTTCCTTTTCCTTTTTCCTTCCCTCCCTTCTCTACTTCCTTCCTTCCTCCTCTCCTTCCCCTTCCTTCTTCCCTTATCTTTCTCCTACTCCTACGCTTCCCCTTCCTACCCTTTTTCCTTCTCTTTCTCTCCCTTCCACCCTCCTCTCCTTTCCCTTTCCTTTTCCCCTTCCTCCCTTCTCTCTTTCCTTCCTCCTCTCCTCCCCCTTCCTTTTTCCCTTATCTTTCTCCTACTCCTTCTCTTCCTCCCCTTTCTCCTTCTCTTTCTTTCCCTTCCATCCTCTTCTCCTTTCCTTCTTTTCTCCCTCCCTCTCTTCTCTACTTTCTTCCTTCCTCCTCTTCCTCCCCTCTCTCCTTCTCTTTCTCTCCCTTCCATCCTCCTCTCCTTACCTCTTTCTTCTTTCTCCCATCTTTCTTTCATTTCTCCTTCTCTCTCCCTTTCTTTTTCAATTGTTGTTGGTGTATATTTCAAAAACTCAGTTTATGTTTCCTTGGGATGGTATTTCTGTCAACCCAAATATAATTTAGCATCATTTCTTACTCTCTTACCTCCACTGTTCTACCCTAGTCATTTCTAAAATGGTGCATTCACCCAGCACTTAATTAAGGTAATTCTCGACTTACAACAGTTCATTTAGCGCCCAAAGTTAAAACAGCACTGAAAAAATGTGACTTATGACCATTTTCCCACACCTATAATCGTTGTGGCATCCCCTTGGTCACATGATCAAAATTCGGATGCTGTTGGCATCTGACTCATATTTATGACCGTTGCAGTCTCACATGATCCCTTTCTGCGACCTCCAAGACAAAGTCAACGGGGAAACCGGATTCATTTAAGAACCGTGTTACTAATTTAAAAACTGCAATGATCCGTTTAACAACTGCGGCAAGAAAGGTTGTAAAATGAGACAAAAACTCGCTTTACAAATGTCTCACTGAACGACAGAAATTTTGGGCTGAGCTGTGGTCGTAAGCCGAGGACCACCCATATTGTGGGGGGGGGGGGAAACCTTATATTTTATGTTTTTATTGATCAAATTCACAAACGGCCCACCTCACTCTCCGATATACAGGAAGTCCTTGACTTACAACCATTCATTTAGTAACCATAGTTACAGTGGCATTGAGAAAAATGATATTTGGCTGTTTTTCACACTGTGTGTGTGTGTGTGTGTGTAAAACAAATGGATAATAATAAAAGGGGAAAAGCTGAAAATCGCTGGCGTTTTGGTGAATGATTGATTGATTTTTTATTTTTCTCCCTGGTGGAAATTTAAGATTGCTAAGTGAGAATTTTTATTTTTAATATTTTTTTATATTTTTATTTTTATATATTTATTTTTTTAGTACGTCTAGTACTCCATAAAGGAAAAAAAAACGGATGAATTTTTGCTGGCGTGAAAACCACAAGGCCTTCTAAAGGTAGTCCTCGACTTATGGCCACAATTGAGCACAGAATTCCTATTGCTGAGACAGCTGTTAAGTGAGTTTTGCCTCATTCTACAGCCCTTCCTGCCACTATTCTTAAGGGAATCACTGCAGTTGTTAAGTGAGTAACATGGTCGTTAAGTGAATCCAGCTTCCCCATTGAGTTTGCATGTCGGAAGATCGCAAAATGGGATCGCGTGAACCTGGGACGCTGCGACCGTCATAAATACGAGTTCGTTGCATCCTAATTTTGATCACATTCTCACAGGGAAGCTGTTAGTGTGGAAAATGGTCATAAGTCACTTTGGTCATTAAATGAACGGTTATAAGTCGAGGACTGCTGTCCTATTTTCCCCCTTTTCTTAATTCTTTTGCCTTGTTCAGGTTCCATTTTGCGACGCTGGAAAAAGAACTGGTTTGCGCTGTGGGCCGACGGAAGCCTCGTCTACTACCAAGATGATACCGGCCGTGAAATGGACGGAAGAATTAACATCAGATCCAACTGCCGGGACGTCAGGACAGGCCGCGAATGCCGCGGTGAGTAGGCTTGGGGGTCACCAGCTGGATCTTTTTTTCCACAAAGCCCATCCTTTGTTCTTAAACTAAGTTTCTAGTCCTCAAGGCTGTGAGACCACCACAGGAGGATACATGCTACGACATTTAAATTAGGTAGCTGGAGCGGGGCGGGGGAATTTGATTGATTGGAGAGGGCTGGCTCCTGCATGAGGCAATCTGCGCTGTGATTGGTTGGTGTGGGTGTGGAGGGGGAGGTTCCCTTTTTCCCCGCCTTTCTTTTTCTTCAGTTTGCTCTCTTTACCTCACGATGTTCCCGCTGTGTTGATTTACCTCACGATGTTCCCGCTGTGTTGATTTACCTCAGGATGCTCCTGTTAGCTGAGCATCTAGTTTGCTGTATATGGTTATAAAATATATTTATTTACATAAAACTACAAGTTCACGTCAGTGTCTCTGAACTTCATTTGCACACCTGCGCAGTTCCCTGACAAAACAGTTCTTCCGTTTTCTTTCAAACTTAGTTATCTAAGTTTCACACATACAAGTAGTCCTAGAACCCCCTCTTCTTTGGGGGCAGCCCCTCAAATATTGGAAGGCTGCCATCATGTCACCCCTAGTCCTTCTTTTCATTAAACTAGACATATCCAGAAACAGAATACCAGAGTTGGAGGGGACCTCAGAGATCATCTAGTCCAACCCCCTGCTCTGGCAGGAGACCTTTCACCATTGTGGATCAAGGGCTGGGGAATTCTGGGAGTTGAAGTCCAGACATCTTCAAGTGGCCAAGGTTGAGAAACACTGGCCTAGAGCCTTTTCGATTGTGCGGCCTTATAAATCTAATAATTATTAATATTAGAATTATTATTAATAATAATTAGAAAATGATAATTGTGTTGCTCAAGCTGGCCCTCCTCCCAACTACTTATACCCTGGGGGGCTCTAAAGCAACCCCCCTCCCTTTCTTATTGAATAACAGATGAGAGAATGATAGATAACAGAACAATGGGAGAGTTGGAAGGGGCCTTGGAGGTCTTCTAGTCCAACTCCTTGCTCAGACAGGAGACCCTATATCGTTCCGGACAAATACTTGGAATACGGTCTCTTCTTAAAAACCTCCATGGATGGAGCACCATCGTTGTGATGGACGATTTGCCTACATTTCTTTTGTGGGTCCTGGCGGCACGGGGATGAATCACCCCAAATGTCCCCTTCCGACACAATGGAGGGACACAACAACTCGAAATAGTGGATTCTTTCATCTGACACCAACACAACTGCCAGCAGTGCTAAAGGAACAGTGGCCAGTTGTTCGCCAGCCTCCAGCTAATTCTTGCTTCCCTTGTTTTGTATGTTTGTTTGTGTGTGTGTGTGTGTGTGTGTGTGTGTGTGTGTGTGTGTCAACTCCAGGATACTGATGGTTACCATCCAATCACCTCCTAGTTGTTTGTTCATCTCGCTTTGCTGCCTAATAGGCATCCGAGCTGAAAAGACTTTGGGGAAGTAAACCCTTTGTGGGTTTCGTCTGCAAATATATCGATATATATATATCAAGTACCGCTCACTCATCACTAAATCTCCAGAATTGTAAAGTCTACGAACTTGAAATTCGGCATGTATGTTCCTCTTGGCTTCTAGGTGCTCGCTAAGAAAGGATTTTATGAAATGACCATCAGATGATCATTATTTCTTACACAGTATTATATTAACACACGTCGATGTTAAGGAGTTAGACGTTCTACTGCCCCTCCCCACCTGAAAGGAACTCTGTTCCAGCTGCCAGTTTGCCTTATATGGGCGTGGACAACACGTGACTTATCCGGCCTGCGGGCTGGGAGGTTAGGCATTCTACTCCCCCTCCCCACCTGAAAAGAACTCTGTTCCAACTGCAGGTTGCCTTATGTTAACACGCTCTGATGCTAAGGAGTGACACATTCTACGTTAATTTTCAAGCTTTAAGTGTCGATGCATCAAGCCCGATCGTAACTATTCATTAATTTTCAAGCTTTAAGTGTCAATTTATCAAGCCCGATCACATAGTTTCGTAGCGAAGCACGGGTATTCAGCTAGTATAGATATATTCTAGATTTTATCCAGGAGGGTGATGCTGAGAACCCATCTCCCAGCCTTGCTTGAGAGATTTGCAAACAAATCCTCCCAATTTTTAGTTGAATTTTATTTGTGTGGCTGCGATGCAGCCGATGGCGGTTGTTGTAAGGCAGGACTTAATTTGAGAGAGTCCTGTCGGGAGGCAGATTTATTTCCCTGTGCAAATTCAATAGAGTAGAGGTTTAAAACGACATTTCTGGGGCAAGAAAAAAAAGATACGACTTCAGGTTCAGCTGTTTCCTGGCTTCCATAACAGCAAAGATTGAAATCCAAGGTCGTTGGCACTTTTTTAATATTAGAGGCAGAAGTGGTATTCAGCCGGTTTGGGCCGGTTCAGCCGAACTGGTAGTCGTGACCTGCGGTGTGGATCCCATCCCGACAAAACCTCTTTTATTTAGGTTAAAGGGGATTCCTCTCCAGCAAAGTCCTGGCCAACAGTCTTTCATGAGATTTCACAACCACAGACCTTTATCAGGCTTGGAGAGCTGCCAGGCCGATATCTTCCAAACGCCACGCTGTAGCAGCAATTCCTTGACAAGAAGTTGGGAACAGATCTTCACCCGAATGAATTGAACTCCTGCAAACTCCACTCCCCTTTCGCTCCTCTTTATTCCCCATGGGAGGGGCCATTCACCGTCCACCTGTGCCTTTACTCCCCAGTCGGCCCTTGTCCCTTAGCTGTTCCCTTCTCCTGGCAGCTCTGCGCATGCGCACATCGGGAAAAGGCTCCAGTTGTTCTTCTAGCCCGCTGATCTCTGACTCCGAAGGCAGCTGATAACTGTCGGGACGGCCTTGGCCCCCTCTCTGCCTCCGACACAGAGCCATCATCCGAGCCTTCCAGGGGTGGGTTCCTGCCGGCGTTAGTGCCAATATGCAACCCGTGCACCAGATGTGCGCTGCGCGTGTGTGCGCGGCCAAGTGGCAGCGAGGGAACCGGTTTGGGGGTGTGTGGCAGGCCTGGCTCGCTGCCGGTTCTGCGACCCAGGCCTGAATTCCACTACCGGTTCGGCCAGTAGTGGAATTCCCCAGTCTTCCCCAGAGCCCCAGAGTGGTTAAATGCAGCACTGCAGGCTACTGCTAGATCAGCAGGTCAGCGGTTCAAATCTCACCGGCTCAGGGTTGACTCAGCCTTCCATCCTTCCGAGGTGGGTAAAATGAGGACCCGGATTGTTGTTGGGGGCGATATGCTGACTCTGTAAACCGCTTAGAGAGGGCTGAAAGGCCTATGAAGCGGTATATAAGTCTACTGCTATTGCTATTGCTCCAGGACTGGCCCATGTTCCTCCCCAACCTCCCCACTGTCTGAGTCTGCCGTCAGCTCTGCTGGCCACTGGGGTGGGCCACAACAAGAGTTCATGTCTTCACTCGTTTTTCAGCCTCTCTGAATGAACATTTCCTGGGAGGCAACAAACTTCTCTGTTGCGTGTACCATACAGACGAAGGTTTTGGTCCTCTGGGGTCAGCGTGACAGCCCTTGTTTGAATGTTGTGGTGTGTTCCCCCCTGGGGCATCCTCCAGTGCTTCTTACTAATCTGGTGCTGTTTGTTTCGCTGTGACTCGACAACTCAAGAGTTATTTCGACAACTCTTCCCCGAGGTCCTAATTATGCTGGGACTCTCTTGGGTTGCAACAGACAACGCGGATTTCTTTGGAGACATTTGGGAGTTCTCCCGGAAGGCGTTCTTTGCTTTATAAACACCCACCCACGTACAACAACGGCAACTTTTATTTTTTTTAAATATATTTTTATTTTCAAAACAAACATACAAATCCTCCTTCTTTACATGCTGTAGAAAGTGTATCAGTTGGTTACGAAAGGCTTTTGTGTGCATCTCTTCCCCCGTCATCAAATATAATTCATATGAATTCTAATATCTTAACTCGGATATTTATTATATTACCATCATCATGCCTCCACTTTTATTTGACTATGATTATTTAAACGTCCTTCATCATAAAATATACCAAGAATTTAATACATAACCACATACTGGCATTTCATTTACTTATTGATAAAATCTTGCATTAACATTAAATCCTCCTATCCTATTCTAGCTAAACATCCATAATATTTAATACCACAATTTCCTAATCCTCCTTTCCAAATCCCTATTTACCATTTACATCGAATTCCCTTATATTATACCCATGCATATATATAAATTATTATCATTATCCTTTCTTTATTTAACTATGTCCTATATCATAACATTTCCCCCTAATAATTAAAACTTAACTGTGTCTAATTTTGTTCTTTTTATTGTTATTATTATTAATAACCTTTATATATAGTCCAAAAGGATTTCTAGCCTTCTCTTCATGGGTATCATTCAATATTCATATCCAATTATTGCTTATCCTAACACTACACATTGTATACATTACTATCATTATCAATTTTTATTTAACTATACCTATTGTCACTAAATTTAACTAGGTTTAGCTAGTTTTAATACATAACCACATACTGGCATTTCATTTACTTATTGATAAAATCTTCCATTAACATTAAATCCTCCTATCCTATTCTAGCTAAACATCCATAATATTTAATACCACAATTTCCTAATCCTCCTTTCCAAATCCCTATTTACCATTTACATCGAATTCCCTTATATTGTACTCATAGCATGTGTATAATTTATTATCATTATCCTTTCTTTATTTAACTATATCCTATATCATAACATTTTCCCCCTAATAATTAAAACTTAGCTGTGTCTAATTTTGTTCTTTTTTATTGTTATTGTTTTTTTTAATTGTTATTGTTAGAGCCGAGGTGGCGCAGTGGTTAGGGTGCAGTACTGCAAGCCACTTCAGCTGACTGTTATCTGCAGTTCAGCGGTTCTAATCTCACCGGCTCAGGGTTGACTCAGCCTTCCATCCTTCCGAGGTGGGTAAAATGAGGACCCGGAGTGTTGTTGGGGGCAATATGCTGACTCTGTAAACCGCTTAGAGAGGGCTGAAAGCCCTATGAAGCGGTATATAAGTCTAACTGCTATTGCTATTGCTATTGCTATTGCTATTGCTATTGCTAGATGGATGGATGGATGGATGGATGGATGGATGGATGGATGGATGGATGGATGGATGGATGGATGGATGGATGGATGGATAGATAGATAGATAGATAGATAGATAGATAGATAGATAGATAGATAGATAGATAGATAGATAGTAAGGTAGGTAGGTAGGTAGGTAGGTAGGTAGGTAGGTAGGTAGGTAGGTAGATAGATAGATAGATAGATAGATAGATAGATAGATAGATAGATAGATAAGATAGATAGAAAGGTAGATAGATATAGATAGATAAGAGCCGAGGTGGCGCAGTGGTTAGGGTGCAGTACTGCAGGCCACTTCAGCTGACTGTTAGCTGTGGTTCGGCAGTTCAAATCTCACCGGCTCAAGGTTGACTCAGCCTTCCATCCTTCCGAGGTGGGTGAAATGAGGACCCAGACTGTGGGGGCGATATGCTGACTCTGTAAACCGCTTAGAGAGGGCTGAAAGCCCTATGAAGCAGTATATAAGTCTAACTGCTATTGCTATTGCTATTAATAACCTTTATATATAGTCCAAAAGTATTTCTAACCTTCCCTTCACGGGTAACATTCAATATTCATATCCAATTATTACTTATCATAACAGCTCAACACTGTATACATTACTATCATTATCAATTTTTAAAGCTGCAGGTAGTCCTCGACTTAAGAGCAGTTCATTTAGCGACCACTCGAAATTACGACGGTGCCGTAAAAAGTGAACAAGACCGGTTTTTTCCCCTCTCTTACGAACCGTTGCAGCGTCCTCCAGACTCACGCGATCAAAATTAGAATGCTTGGCAACTGATTCATATTTATGACGCGGTGTTAGGTGGTCCCCTTTTGCGACCTTCTGACAAGCCAAGTCAATGAGGAAGCTAGGTTCACTTAACCATGTTACTACCTTGACAGCTGCAGAGATTCGCTGAACAACGATGGCAAGAAATGCCGTAAAATAGGGCAAAATTCACCTACGCGATTGTCTGGCTTACCAGCAGAATTTGGGGGCTGAATTGTAGTTTTTAGCTGGACTCCCTGTATATTCAATCTAATAATAAGAAAAATAAAGAATTCTAATGAATTCTATATAAAGCCTTAGTAAGGCCACACCTAGAGTACTGCATCCAGTTTTGATCACCACATTATAGAAAAGGTGTTGAGACTCTAGAAAGAGCGCAGAGAAGAGCAACCAGGATGATGAGGGGACTGGAGGCTAAAACCTACGATGGACGGTTGCAGGAACTGGGCATGGCTGGTCTAGGGAAGAGAAGGACCAGGGGAGACAGGAGAGCATCTTCCACTACTTGAGGGGCTTCCACAGAGAGGAGGGGGGTGTCAATCTATTCTCCAAAGCACCTGAAGGCCAGACAAGGAATCATGGATGGAAACTGATCAAGAAGTGATTCAACCTGGAAATAAGGAGGAATTTTCTGACAGTGAGAACCATCAACCCATGGAACAGAAGTTGCCTTCGGAAGTTGTGGGAGCTTCATCCCTGGAGTCTTTCAAGAAGAGACAGGACAGCCATCTGTCAGAAACGGTGCAGGGTCTCCTATTTGGGTGGGGGGAGGGGTTAGATTAGATGGCCTCCAAGGTCCCTTCCAACACTTGTTATTCTCTATTCAATGGAAGAGAAGTTGCCTTCTGAAGTTGTGGGAGCTTCATCCCTGGAGGCTTTCAAGAAGAGACTGGACTGCCCTCCATCAGAAATGGTGTAGGGTCTCCTGCTTGGGCGGGGGGTTGGACTAGATGACCTACAAGGTCCCTTCCAACTCTGTTGATCTGAACAACCTGATGCTCTAAAGCAGTGTTTCTCGATCTCGGCAACTTTAAGGTGGGTGGACTTCAACTCCCAAAATTCCTCAACCAGCAATTTCTAACGCTTGTGGGTACCTGAATCCTTTTTAATGCTGACCTGAAGACCCTTCCAAACGATGATCAAAATTCAGATGCTTGGCAACTGGCTCATATTTATGGCACCCAGGGTGTGTTTCCTGCAGGTTTTCCCGCGATAATTTTCTCTGATTAATTCCAAGACTGTTGGAATCCGATGTTGATCCCAGGTGAAATAATGAAAAAACTCCATTTATGATAATATTACGACATGTTTTGATCAATAGCAATAGCAGTTAGACTTATATACCGCTTCCTAGGGCTTTCAGCCCTCTCTAAGCGGTTTACAGAGTCAGCATATCGCCCCCACAGTCTGGGTCCTCATTTCACCCACCTCGGAAAGATAGAAGGCTGAGTCAACCTTGAGCCGGTGAGATTTGAACTGCTGAACTGCAGATAATAGTCAGCTGAAGTGGCCTGCAGTACTGCACTCTAACCACTGTGCACCTCGGCTCGGATCAGCGTTTCCCACCCAGCTTTAACGACCAGCAGACAAGATTAGGGGGAAAAGTCCCGTCTTGTTTAACAAGCTAATTGCAAGCTCAAGACCTTGAGGACTAGAAACTTGGGATAGAAATAGAAAGAGGTCTCTGCTTATGACCCCCTCTCCTGTCTTTATAGATATCCAGCCTCCGGAAGGGAAAACCCGCGAGTGCCTGATGTGTATCGTGCAAAGGGATGGCCCCAAGACCATGCTGTGCGCGGAGAGCGAAGACGATGCGTTGTAAGTTGTGGCTTTTCAGGGAGGGTCAGAAATATCAAGATGGCAGCCTGGGGTTGAAGCAGTGGTGGTGGGTTCTTGCAACTGGTACGGTGCAACAGGGCCGGGCGCCCACATGAACGTGCGCAGCGCGAGCATTGATACTCACCACCCGTGATGCTCCGTGACGCCTCCATGACGCTCCAGCTGCTCGGCGGAGCATCGCGCAGGCGCCGTAGACTCTGTGCACCTGTGCGGAAGCCCCCAAAACTTCAAATACCGGTAAGGAGTGCGGGCGAACGGGTGGGCTCTCCGGACGGTACCTGGTGCTCCCGGCAGCCACTGGTACACCCGGGGATGGGATTCAACCGGTTCATACCGGTTCGGGCGAAGTGGTAGTTCCAGTGAGCAGTTGGCCACGCCCCCATCCGCCCCCGTCCTATATTTCCCTGTTTTTTTACCTCCGCTGATTTGGGTGGCACAGCGGATTGCCGCGTGTCAGCTGTTTTACTCACCGGCGCTGACATAGAAGGCAGGTTTTTAAGCTTAAAAGGTCCATGCGTGCAAAGCATGAGTTAGGCACAGGGGTGAAATCCTCCCGGTTCGGCCTGATTTGGCCGAACAGATAGGGCTGAATCGGTAGGGCGAACAGGCAGGGGAAAAAAATGCTTTAAAAAGCTTTTGAAAAAAGCTTCCAATGGTCGCGCGGCTCACAGCTGTCTCACTTAGCAACAGGAATGTTGGGCTCAGTTATGGTCATACAGGGCGGGGCATAACCTTTTCCTAGGGGGTCACAGCAACACTTGTAATAACAACACAAATAATTCATACACCATTCGAAAGCCCATCAAAAACTGAGTTTATTGACACGATTTAATAGTCAGTATGACCACCATTAGCCCTTCGAACAGCATTCAAACGAGGTGGATAAGAACACAACAAATCTTCAAACAGTTCCGTTCGATTTTCCAGATTTTTCAACACAGTTTCCAAATTCATTCTCAAAGTTTCAACCGAATATCGATTTTGACCTTGCTCCTGAATCATCAGAGCTTCCACTTCATCCTTAATTATGGCCCCAATGTTCTCTGCCGGATTGAGATCTGGCGAATTTCCCGGCCAGACATCATTGCCCCAAAATTCGACATTGTTTTCCTTTAACAATTGCTGAGTCGCATTTGCACGCATGCAAGGAGCTTTGTTCTTCCGAATCGAATTTTCCAGCCATTCTTAAAGCAAATTTAACATTTAATAGCTCATTCAATTCAGTTTTTTATGGGCTTTAAAATGAGGTGTCGCGGAAGTTGTAAACTGCTGTCGATCTTGCTGTGACCCCCTAGGAAAAGGTTATGCCCCGCCCTGTACTTCGAGGACTACCTGTATTTGCAACTAGGGTATAGGTTGGTAATCTTCTAAGATTTCTGATTCTGTGTTTTGCATTTTAGCAATAGCAATAGGAGTTAGACTTATATACTGCTTCATAGGGCTTTCAGCCCTCTCTAAGCGGTTTACAGAGTCAGCATATCGCCCCCAACAATCTGGGTCCTCATTTTACCCACCTCAGAAGGATGGAAGGCTGAGTCAACCTTGAGCCGGTGAGATTTGAACCGCTGAACTGCAGACAGCAGTCAGCTGAAGTGGCCTGCAGTACTGCACTCTAACCACTGCGCCACCTCGGCTTTTACTCGTTTTTACTGAGCTATAAGAGAATAAAGATGCTTGCTCGTGGGGAGGAAAGCTATGGCAAATCTAGACAGCCGACTAAAAAGCAGAGACATCAGCCTGCCAACAAAAGTGTGTATAATCAAGGCTTATGGTTATTCTCAGTTGCAATGGAGGGCTGTGAAGGTTGGACCATAAGGAAGGCTGAGGGCCAAAGAATGGAGGCCTTTGAACTCTGGTGCTGGAGAAGACTCCTGCATTGAGTCCCTTGGACTGCAAGGCCATCCAACCGGTCAGTCCTAGAGGAGATCCACCCTGACTGCTCTTTAGAAGGCCAGATCCTGAAGAGGAAACTCAAAGACTTTGGCCACCTGATGAGAAGGAAGAAGGACTCCCTGGAGAAGAGCCTCATGCTGGGAACGATGGAGGGCAGAAGAAGAAGAAGGGACGACAGAGAAGGAGGTGGCTGGATGGGGTCACCGAAGCAGTTGGCATGAGCTTCAATGGACTCCAGAGGATGGCAGAGGACAGGAAGGCCTGGAGGAACGTGGTCCATGGGGTCGCGATGAGTCAGACACGTTTTCGCAACCAACAACAACAAAACCAGGATAACAGGAAGGGATCTTAAGAGGTCCTCTAGTCCAACCCCCTCCTCAAGCAGGAAACCCTATGCCATTCAGGCCAATGGCTATCCAGTCTCTTCTTAAAAACTTTGGGGCACCCACAACTTCTGGAGACAAGACGTTCCACTAATTAATTGTTCTAACTGTCATGAAATCCCTCCTTAGTTCTAAGTTGCTTCTCTCCTTGGTTAGTTTCCATCCGTTGCTTCTCGTCCTGCCTTCGGGGGGGTTTGGAGAATAAACTGACTCTATTTCCACTATATGACAGTGTTTCTCAACCTTGGCGACTTTAAGTCCTGTGGACTTCAACTCCCAGAATCCCCCAGCCAGCACAGCTGTGCTGGCTGGGGGATTCTGGGAGTTGAAGTCCACAGGACTTAAAGTCATCAAGGTTGAGAAACACTGATCTAAGTAATCGAAAAACTGGTGGTAAATCAGGGGTCTGTTTTGCAGGCTTCAATCACTTCCCTGGCTGTTTTTCTGCCTGCTCAGCCAACAATCTGAGTAGCTGCAAACCTAGTTCAATTCACTGCGCCTGTTGAGAACGCCAAGGTTGAGAAACACTGCTATATGATGTGAAGGTGTCATAGGATACCTTAAAACATATACCTGGGAAGGCCGACGACCAGCACAGGAATGGATGGCTTCGAATGAGCGCCTTCAGCGCATTAGACACTTTCGGCACCAACAGACACGCTCCTCACCCTCCAGGACTAACCGGAGATGGCAGGAGGGTGACATCTCGGCTAATCCTGCTTAGACCTGTGTTTCAAGGTGCTTTGAAAGCCTCCGGTGACCTTGATGTCACGGTGGAGCCAGGATTAAGATAATCTCCCTCCAGGAGGGCTCCCAGCTATGTCGCCGAGATGAGCAAAAGGTGAATGAATGGTGTGGGCATTCTCACTTGCCGTTTGGCGAAGCTCTCTATAAAGCCTTAGTAAGGCCACACCTAGAGTACTGCGTCCACATTTGGTCGCTGCGATGTAAAAAAGATGTGGAGACTCTCGAAAGAGTGCAGAGAAGAGCAACAAAGAGGATGAGGGGACTGGAGGTTATAAGGACCCGTATAGACTGGGTGAGGCCAGGCTTAATGGCAGTGACTGGGAGAGGGATCTTGGAGTCTTAGTGGACAACCAGCTAAATAGGAGCCAGCCGTGTGCGGCAGTAGCCAAAAAAGCCAATGCAATTAACAGAGGGCTACCATCAAGATCAAGGGAGGTGCTAATACCACTCTGTAAAGCCTTAGTAAGACCACACCTAGAGTACCGCATCCGGTTTTGGTTACCTGTTCTGACCCCCTCCTCCGTCCAGGAACGAAAGCCGAGACACGCTGAATGAGAATGTCCTTTAATAACAAGACCAGACTCTCGGTGGCTGAAAGCCAAGTAAACAAACAGATAAGGATTTTGGCAGCAAGTCCAACAAACATTGGCAGCAATTTAGATTATTTATTTATTTATTTTTTTATTTTATTTATTTATTAGACTTATATACCGCTTCATAGAGCTTTCAGCCCTCTCGAAGCGGTTTACAAATTTTTTTAGCAAATTGAGTCAGCAACTTGCCCCCACAGTCCGGGTCCTCATTTCACCCACCTCGGAAGGATGGAAGGCTGAGTCGACCTTTGAGCCGGTGAGATTTGAACCGCTGAACTGCAGATCACAGTCAGCTAAAGTGGCCTGCAGTACTGCACCCTAACCACTGCGCCACCTCCGCTCTTCTTGAAGACATTTCGCTTCTCGTCTTTCTTTCTTTCTTTCTTTCTTTCTTTCTTTCTTTCTTTCTTTCTTTCTTTCTTTCTTTATTAGACTTATATACCGCTTCATAGGGCTTTCAGCCCTCTCTAAGCAGTTTACAAATTTTTCTAGCAAATTGAGTCAGTAACTTGCCCCCACAGTCTGGGCCCTCATTTCACCCACCTCGGAAGGATGGAAGGCTGAGTCAACCTTTGAGCCGGTGAGATTTGAACCGCTGAACTGCAGATCACAGTCAGCTAAAGTGGCCTGCAGTACTGCACCCTAACCACTGCGCCACCTAGGCTCTCAGATTAATCTCAGATTAACTCTGGCAGCAATCCAGCCTGCCAAGTTTGTTTCTCTTTAGTCAAAGCGTTGACTTCTGCAAGAAAGGCGTGGCACAAGCAGTCTCTTTTATAGTCTGGAGAGGAGCCTAATGACCATCAGCTGAGCGTAATTACCTCCTGTAATTACGCAGTTGTTCTTGACGCCGAGTAGCCCTTCGACGGCGTGCATCCCGGAACAACTCACTGTTGGCTTCTGGATCACTCTCCCTTGTCTCTTCCCCACTGATCCAAGGCTCAGGCGCCACCTGGTGTCCAAGCATTCTCTCTGCGCCCTGCTCGGAGTTGGAACCCTGTCCAGGGTCCTCTACATCCTCCAGGGCCGACTCATAGGGCCCCTCGCTGTCGGAGTCTGGTGGCAGCTACAACGGCTCCTGCTGGGCCACAACAGTCGCCACACCATAAAGAAGATGTGGAGACTCTAGAAAGAGTGCAGAGAAGAGCAACAAAGAGGATTAGGGGACTGGAGACTAAAACATGTGAAGAACGGTTGCAGGAACTGGGCATGGCTGGTCTAGGGAAGAGAAGGACCAGGGGAGACAGGAGAGCAATCTTCCAGTATTTGAGGGGCTGCCCCAGAGAGGAGGAGGGGGTCAAGCTATTTTCCAAAGCCCCCCGAAGGCCAGACAAGGAATAATGGATGGAAACCGAACAAGGAGAGATTCAACCTGGAAATAAGGAGGAATTTCCTGACAGTGAGAACAATCAACTGAAGTTGCCTTCGGAACTTGTGGGAGCTTCATCACTGGAGGCTTTCAAGAAGAGACTGGACTGCCATCTGTCAGCAATGGTGTAGGGTCTCCTGCTTGGGTGGGGGGTTGGACTAGATGACCTACAAGGTCCCTTCCAACTTGGTTAATCTGTTCTGTTAGAGGAACACTTTCAACCCTAATGCAGAGCTTTACCAGCCCCCAGGGATTTCTAGCTCAGATTCTTTCTGGTGGGGCCGTCATGGATTCCACCCATAGAAAACAGAGCCGAGGTGGCGCAGTGGTTAAATGCAGCACTGCAGGCTACTTCAGCTGACTGCAGTTCGGCTGTTCAAATCTCACCGGCTCAGGGTTGACTCAGCCTTCCATCCTTCCGAGGTGGGTGAAATGAGGACCCAGACTGTGGGGGCGATATGCTGACTCTGTAAACCGCTTAGAGAGGGCTGAAAGCCCTATGAAGCGGTATATAAGTCTAACTGCTATTGCTATTGCTATAGAAAAGCTGGTGCATTTGGACAAGACTTACATGGAATCCCAAGGCTGGAAGGGACCTTGGAGGTCATCTAGCCCAACCCCCTGCTCGAGTAGGAGACTCTGCACCCCTGTTCCTCAACCTTGGAAGTTTGAAGATGTGTGGACTTCAACTTCGCAGAATTCTCCAGCCACTTATGCAATCGATGCTATGCTGGGGAATTCTGGGGAGTTGACATCCACATTTCTTCCAGTTGCGATGGGTGAGAAAAAACTGCTCCAGGGTCGAGAGTCCTCGATATACGATCACACTTGAGCCCAATTTTATGTTCCTACGTGAGACCGTTGTTAAAGAGAACGTTGCCTCATTTTACGACCTTCCTTGCCCCGGTTGTTAAGCAAACCACTGCAGTTGTTCTGTTAGTAACATGGTCGTTAAGTGAACCTGGCTTCCCCATTGACGGAAGGTCACAAAGGGCGATCACGTGACCCTGCAGCCGTCAGAAGTACGAGTCCGTTGCCGCGCGCCTGAATTTCGATCACGTGACCCTGGAAATACTGCAGGAGTCTTAGGTGTGAAAACTGGCTCAGCACCGTTGTAACTTCGAGCAGTCCCTAAGTGGGATGTTGTGAGTTAGGGACTTACCTGTCATGGAAGAAGAAGTTTGATCTTTGCCCCCGATTCTAGATTAATTCTAGATTAATTCATCTAAATTTTTTGGGGAAATTTGCTTGACTAAATGGAGCCAGCGCAGTGGCTAATGAAGTGTTTCTCAACCTTGGCGACTTTAAGTCCTGTGGACTTCAACTCCCAGAATCCCCGATGGACATTGCATCCCTAATGGTGATTGTTGAGGACTACTAGTACAGCTGCTTCACAAAAACAGGCGCAGTGAATTGAACTAGGTTTGCAGCTACTCAGATTGTTGGCTGAGCAGGCAGAAAAACAGCCAGGGAAGTGATTGAAGCCTGCAAAACAGACCCCTGATTTACCACCAGTTTTTCAATTACTTAGATCAGTGTTTCTCAACCTTGACGACTTTAAGTCCTGTGGACTTCAACTCCCAGAATCCCCCAGCCAGCATAGCTGGCTGGGGGGCTTCTGGGAGTTGAAGTCCACGGGACTTAAAGTCGCCAAAGTTGAGAAACCCTGGGCTAATGTTTCAAATCGTCCTCATTCTTGACCCCGCCATCGATTGCATTGCACATATCTTAGCAAAAGGAATGTGCCTGTCGTTAAGTGAATCGCGGCCGTTGTTAAGGCTAGTCACACGGTTGCTAAGCCAATCTGGCTTTCCCTGCGGACTTTGCAAAAGGGGAATCACGGGACACAGCGACCGTCGTAAATGTGAATCAGTTGCCAATCGTGGAACTTGCAGGAACCCCCTGCTCGATTTTCACAGTTTTATTCTTCCAGGGAGTGGCGGGGAAAGGAACGGAGAGGAAGGGGGTTTAAAATCCATCACTTCCTCTTCGGTGAAAGACGAATGGGAGAGGCTGATTTTTCTAGTGACGAAGACCTGGCTGTTCCGGCAGGCCTGGGGCTGTTGAGTAATATTCCAGCCCCACGTGACTGAATGGCGATTTTGTTTTAAATAATTGTATTTTTAATATTTTACGTCTTTGCTTTGTTTTCTGTTCAAACATTTTTATTTCATTTTCATTTTCCTTTATACAGTCACTTAAATACTGTGCAGTTAAAAAAAAAAAGCAATAAATACAACTCATAACACTTCTATCCTTCATACACCCTTTCTTCTACTCCTCCAACTTTCATTTCTCCCCTCCAACAATCCCTTCTTCTACTTCCCCTCCCCCTCAACCATTCCTTTCTCCCCTTCCCACCATCTCACCCTCCTTACATTCCCTTCTCACTCCCTCTTCATTCCTCCCTCTTCTTTCCCTCTACTCCTCACTTCGGTGGTATTTTTACTATCCATTGGTCTATTCGTTTTGTAATTTACACTAAAATTATAAGGAAAAACATTTTTTTAGGGAAAAGAGAAAAAAAAAAAGAAAAAGAAAAAAAAGCAACAGTATCCAAGTGCATTCATTGTTTTAAAAATTGAATCTATATTTCCACCCTCCCCCCCTCCCCCCCATGAACCCCCCTCCAGACCCCCTTCCGACTTCCCAGATCCCATTCCCGACATCGTTCCTTATCAAGCAAAGTCTGGAGTATATTGAAACCAGATAGATTAAAAGTTAAAAAATAATAACGTCTTTGCTTTGTTGTGAGCCGCCCAGAGTCCCCTGGGAGTGGGCGGCATACAAATTTTTATTAAAGTTTTAAAGTTCTGTTTTTGTCCTCAGAGCCTGGAAGATGGCCATTACGGAAGCGAAAGGGACCCAGGTGAGTCTCCTTGGTGGCCTTTCCTCGGGGGGGGGGGGGGTAGCTGGACGTTATTGAACGCCGTGATAGAAGAGAATATTTAGTAGCTCAGTAGTTGGACCGTCTGTGGGGGTCCTGGGGGCTCTCTTGAGGTCGCTTCTTTTCTTTCAGACCTTTTGCAACCCAGCTACGGAACATCATCAGGGCTAAAGGGGATTTGGGTTTGTGGAGTGGAAGAGGAGGAGGAGTGTGTGATGCTTGGTGCTATTTTTAGTTGTTTTCTTGCAACGTTTCCCGACCCAGCTAGGTAACATCATCAGGGCTAAAAAAGAAGTGGGGTTTGTGGAGAGGAGGAGGAGGAGGAGGAGGAGGAGGAGGAGGAGGAGGAGGAGGAGGAGGAGGAGGAGGAGGAGGAGGAGAACTGTGGGGTCCTTGTTGCTCTCTCGGCTTGGCTGCTTTCTTGTAGACATCTCTTGACCCAGCTAGGTAACATCATCAGGGCTAGAAGGGAATGGGTTTTTACCGAATGTCATTTTCAGATGGACTGAATTAACTTGCTAGTTCTAGTGGCCAACTAGGCAGGTATGGACCAGTTTAAGGCCTGCACGGGAGGCCAGAAGATGCTCCCAGATTGAGAAGCTGGGAAAGCATCCAAGGGGAGGCAGATGGAGAAACGTCGGCACCGTTGGCCAGAAAACCTCAAGGTTGAACAACTCAGCACTTCTCAGTCGGAGCAACTTTTAAGATGCGTCCACCTAATTCACCTCTCCAGTTTCCCTTGCCAGCCTGGGAATTTCACCGAGTCACTTTCCACTTTTCGGCCTCGTCCGATCGATAAGTGCAGTTGCAGAAAAACGCCTTGTGGGCTGGATCGATTTTGTAGAGAGACGCAGACGTTGGAGTGAAAAGAAATAGAAAAACTGGGCCGGGGGGGGGGGGGCAAGTCATGAGTCCCTGCGGGGTTCGGAGGTTCTCAGTCTTCTGTTCCTCTCTCCATCAGTTTTGGGGGCCGTCCAAGTGGCACGTGGGCTTGGCACGGTTCCTGCAGAACAAGGGGCCGGGGGTGACATGATAGCAGCCTTCCAATGTCTCAGGGGTTGCCCCAAAGAAGAGGGAGTCAAGCTATTCTCCAAAGCACCTGAGGGCAGGACAAGAAGCAATGGGTGGAAACTAATCAAGGAGAGATCCTTCCTTCTCTCCTCCCTTCCTTCTCTCCTTCCTTCCTTCTCTCCTTGCTTCCTCCCTCCCTCCCTTTCTCTCTGCTTCCTTCCTTCCCACATTCCTTCCTTTCTTCTCTCCTTTCTTCCTTCTCTCCTTTCTTCCTTCTCTCCTTTCTTCCTTCTCTCCTTCCTTCCCACCTTCCTTCCTTCCAATATCTCAGGGGTTGCCCCAAAGAAGAGGGAGTCAAACTATTCTCCAAGGCACCTGAAGGCAGGACAAGAAGCAATGGGTGGAAACTCATCAAGGAGAGATCCTTCCTTCTCTCCTTCTTTCCTCCTCTCCTTCCTTCCTTCTCTCCTTGCTTCCTCCCTCCCTCCCTTTCTTCTCTGCTTCCTTCCTCTTCTTCTTCTTCTTCTTCATTCATTCATTCATTCATTCGTCTTGTATGCCGCCCACTCCCGAAGGACTCCGGGCGGCTCACAATAGACAAGGGGAGGGGGATAAATAGACAAAGACAACACTTTAAAAATATGCAACATTCACATTCTTCTTCTTCTTCTCCTCCTCCTCCTCCCCCCTCCTCTTCTTCTTCTTCCTCTTCTCCTCCTCCTCCAATATAATTTAAGAATTAAGAATCCCAAGCTTAATTCTCCCTCGGCCTTATGAAGAGAAAGGAAGGGAGGCAGGCGGGATGCGCATTCAGACTTTCTAATTTCTATATCCGTAACCTTACAAACAAAAGTCACGTTCGCCGCCGTATGTCTTTGGTTTGCAAGCTTGGCTAACCTTGGAGAACGGCCAGGCAGATGGCAGGGATATGCCTCGTAGGGAATCCTGCCGCATGAGGGGCGAAGGGTTGGGCTGGATGTCCTCTTAAGGCAGTGGTCCTCCAAGCTTGGCAACTTTTAAGACTTGTGGACTTCAACTCCCAGAGTTCCTCAGCCAGCTTTGCTGGCTGAGGAACTCTGGGAGTTGAAGTCCACAGGTCTTAAAAGTTGCCAAGCTTGGAGGACCACTGGTTCTAAGGTCCCCATTCCCCATTTTGTGACTCTGTGTTCGCGCAGCTTTGAGCTCTCAGGTGCCTCTCTGTCTTCCAGGTTCACCTCTATGACCCTTACGACGACTACTACCAAACGGTACCCCTCGACTCCCACCAGGCGATGTACGTCAGCTCGGATTACCACGGCTACTCGTACGTCGGTAGGTCTGGTCAGCTCTTCTCCGCTTCCCCCCCCCTCCCAGATCACCTTTAAAGAAGGGATCCAATTACAGGCATTCCTCGACTTACGGCCACAATTTGAGCCCAACGTTTCTTTCTTTTTTTTTAAAAAAATATATTTTTATTCTTTTTAAACAAAACAACACATACAAAACAAAGCAAGAGAGGGAAAAAAATGGAACAGCTTTCCTCCGTTTCATCGAGCATGTCGTTTGGTTACAAGTTTTTGTGCATGCAATCCTTAAATTTAGGATTAACATCCCTGGTTTGCATGAAACGGTTCCACCACAAAACCGCGGTCGACTAAAGCGCGCTCGACGAAACCGCGTACCTGACGTCATCACAGCGCGACGAAAAAAGCACGCTGTGAGCGGTAAAGCTAAAATTAACGCGTAAACCTAAACCTAACCCCCCCAAACCTAACCCTAACCCTTAACCTAACCCTAACCCTAACCCTTAACCTAACCCTTAACCTAACCCTTAACCTAACCCTAACCCTTAACCTAACCCTAACCCTTAACCTAACCCTAAACCTAACCCTAAACCTAACCCTAAACCTAACCCTTAACCTAACCCTAAACCTAACCCTAACCCTAACCCTAACCCTTAACCTAACCCTTAACCTAACCCTAAACCTAACCTTAACCCTTAACCTAACCCTAAACCTAACCCTTAACCTAACCCTAAACCTAACCCTTAACCTAACCCTTAACCTAACCCTAAACCTAACCCTTAACCTAACACTAACCCTTAACCTAACCCTAAACCTAACCCTAACCCTTAACCTAACCCTAACCCTTAACCTAACCCTAAACCTAACCCTTAACCTAACCCTTAACCTAACCCTTAACCTAACCCTAACCCTAAACCTAACCCTAAACCTAACCCTTAACCTAACCCTAAACCTAACCCTAACCCTAACCCTTAACCTAACCCTAAACCTAACCCTAACCCTAACCCTTAACCTAACCCTAACCCTAACCCTAACCCTAACCCTAACCCTTAACCTAACTCTTAACCTAACCCTAACCCTAAACCTAACCCTAACCCTAACCCTTAACCTAACCCTAAACCTAAACCTAACCCTAACCCTTAACCTAACCCTAAACCTAACCCTAACCCTAACCCTAACCCTAACCCTTAACCTAACCCTAAACCTAACCCTTAACCTAACCCTTAACCTAACCCTAACCCTTAACCTAACCCTTAACCTAACCCTAACCCTAACCCTAACCCTTAACCTAACCCTAAACCTAACCCTAACCCTAACCCTAACCCTTAACCTAACCCTAAACCTAACCCTAACCCTAACCCTTAACCTAACCCTAACCCTAACCCTAAACCTAACCCTTAACCTAACCCTTAACCTAACCCTAACCCTAACCCTAACCCTAACCCTTAACCTAACCCTTACCTTAATGTGAATCGGCTTGCTTTAAAAGCGCTTTTTAAAGCACCCTTTTTTCTCCGTGGTCGTTGTTGTCGCGCTGCTGATGACGTCAGCGACGCGCTTTAATCGGGCGCGCTTTAGTGGACCGCGGTTTTGTCGTGCCACGGCATTAAACATAGCTGAATGTTTCGCTGTCATTGAGCATTATACATTCAGATTACCACTAATATTATTTCACTTGCAACAGTCCTTATTTCCTTAAATTCATAATGATCTATCAAATAACAATTAAGTCTTTGAACTATTATAGTATCACCTATCTCTAAAGAGAAAAAGCGAAGATTGGGACAAAGAATTCCCATTGGTTTATAATAAAGCTTTCATATTTTCAATTATTGACCATAATGTCTCCAATCGTCCAGAATTCCAAGAATGGTTTCCCATTATTAATTATTCGTCCATATAGTAGTTAAGTATTTCAATTCATGTATATATCAGTTATTCCTTACATCATTAATCTGTTTTAATATACAAAGATATTTCTAATGCAGTGTTTTTCAACCTTGGCAACTTGAAGATGTCTGGACTTCAATTCCCAGAATTCCCCAGCCAGCATTCGCTGGCTGGGGAATTCTGGGAGTTGAAGTCCAGACATCTTCAAGTTGCCAAGGTTGAAAAACACTGTTCTAATGTGTAATGGTCGCTATATACAATTATACCAAAGTATTGAAATCATCCCCCTCTTATACATTAAAAAAAATATTTCTGTTGCTAAGCAAGACAGGCGTTCAAGCGAGTTTTGCCCTATTTTACGACCTTTCTTGTCACGGTTGCTGAGTGAATCACTCCAGCATGAGAACTCCTGCTTTCTGGCCTGGTGCCCTTAGCAGCCTTCATTGGCCCTGCAGGCTCTCCAAACAGAATAACGGAAGGGACCTTGGAGGTCTTCTAGTCCAACCCCCTGCTCCGTCAGGAAACCCAACGCCATTTCAGAAACCAAACTGTGCTTTGCCCAGCTTCCTGAACCAATTGTTCCCTTCTTCAGCTGATAAAGGTAATAAAGGTTCCTCTCGCACATCTGTGCTAGTCGTTCCCGACTCTAGGGGGCGCTGCTCATCTCCGTTTCAAAGCCGAAGAGCCGGCGCTGTCCGAAGACGTCTCCGTGGCCATGTGGCCGGCATGGCACAACGCCAAAGGCGCACGGAACGCTGTTCCCTTCCCACCAAAGGTGGTTCCTATTTTTCTACTCTCATTTTTTACCTGCTTTCGAACTGCTCGGTTGGCAGAAGCTGGGAAAAGTAACGGTGGCTCCCTCCGTAATTCAGCTGAGAGCCTATATTAAATTCCAATTTCTCCAAACTCCGCCATTCCTTTCGGCTTCTACGCATCTTGAAGGCTGAAAGGACATCTGGTGGCCAAATTGGGTATTGCCACAGATGCGGCGAAAGATTTTTTAAAAAATCTATTACAGGTAGTAGTAATAGGTTCGCTTAGCGACCGTTCGAAGTCGTAAAAATGACTTATGGCTGTTTTTTCGCACTTACCATCGTTACAGCATCCCCGTGGGGTGAGGGTGAGCCCACAATATCATCACAATCTGATCCAAATTCAGACGCTTGGCAACTGACTCGTATTTATGACGGTCGCAGCGTCCCAGGGGGGGTCACATGATCCCTTTTTGCGACCTTCTGACAAAAAAAAAGGTGAAACACCAGATTCACTTAACAACCGTGTGGCTAAGTTAACAACTGCAGCAATTCACTTAACGACTGCAGCTAGAAAGGTTGCAAAATGGGGACAAAACTTAACTGTCTCGCTTAGTAAGAGAAATCTTTGGCTCAATTTGTGGCCGCTAAGTCGAGGACCGCCTGTACAATTTTGGAACAGTCGTGCGTTTCAAAGTTAAAAACTTCTCCAGGTGCGGCTAGGCTTTTGCCCCTGATGGTGTTTCTCTTCCTTTTCTCCCTCGCAGCCCCCGGAACGACCCACGTCATCATCCGCGAAGACCCCTATCGTGTTTCTGGAGATCAGATGGCCCTGGGGCTCCTCGCTGGAGCGGCCACGGGGGCCGCCCTGGGCTCCTTCATGTGGATGCCTTGTTGGTTCTGACCCTCTGACGGTTTTTTCGTAGACCGGCCAGACCAGTTTGGCTGACTCCCTCCCCAGTCCTTTTCCTGACAATACCCCTCCCTCCCCTATTTCGAAAGTGAAGAGGGAGAATCAGAGGGGACGGGTCACTTCTTGGCACATAAGTTCCCGGGAATTTTGCAAGATCCTTGGGAAGGTTTTTAAGCACCTGCTGTGTTAACAGTAACCATGGCCAATAATTCCCATGCTGCACTGCTAGGCCCTCCCTGGGTCATTTAGGCTCCCTGGGGCAGACCAGGAGACCCCTGACCCTGCCGTAAATCTATAGGTTGCATTTCTATGGGACTTTAGAGGGTTATGTAAGGAGTTACCACCAGCTTGGAAATCTGTTTGATCTGGCCGGAATCTTATATATATATATATATTTAGCATTTTCCAAAATGACCATCAGATCATTAATATTTCTTACGTTATTATTAACACGATCTGATGCTAAGGAGTTAGACGTTCTACTCACCCTCCCCACCTGAAAAGGACTCTGTTCCAACTGCCACCTGGGTGTGGGCGTGGCTAATCTTTCATAAAACCTTTCTACACCTTACACACACACGTTCCCATAATATCCTTGGCTAAGGTGGAATCTCCGTTAGCCTTCTTTGCACCTCCGTGCCAAGTCCTGCCGATAGCTTTTCCGTAACGAGGTTCAACGCATTGTGTGAACGAAACACAACATCTCCCTTTTTTTTTATTCCTGGCTTAATGTATTTGCAGTGGTGCCTCGCGCATCCTTGAGGTGGGGGCATTCTTGGCGTCTTCCTGCCTGGATCAAGCAGCTTGGCTGCTCTTCTCCAGTGAGGCCTCCTTCCACCAGGGTATTGTCTGAAAAGTTAAGATGGTGCCACAACGGTGCCATAACTCTGTTTTTTTGTGGCTGCATGTTACAAAAATCCAGATTCAGTTGCATCGTTGTGCAGGATCTTGGAAGCTTTCCTCCCCCCCCCCCAACCATACCCCGTGGGTACAATTCCTTGCCCCACTCTTGTTAGCCACTTTCCTATCTCCTCCACCTCTTATGGTGGAAGTTCTCAAAAAGTTTTATGTTAAGGAGTTGCTACATCCTGCCTGGACTCCAATTGAGCTAAGCCCACTCAATTGGACAATCGTTTGTCTGAAATGGCATCCTCTTTTGAGCAGAGGGTTGGACTAGAAGACCTCCAAGGTCCCTTCCAACTCTTTTTATCATTCTGAAAGCACAATTCTCCTTCCATCTCCTTTACAGCCTGAGAAGCCTTTCCTGAGCCTCTTGTCCCACCACTTAATGCAGCCGAGGGTTACGCAGTCTCTTATCTGGCTGCTCCCTTGGTGGCAGCATCTCTCCACCGAGTCTCCCAAAGTCTTTCGCACAGACCATTGCGGTCCCCTTCTTCTCTTATTGGTTATGCACCAGGCCAAAGTTGGCGGTTGAAACCCAGATGTGGCCTTTGTCGTGTGAATCAGGACGTGACGTTTGGCCATGCGCAGGTTAAGTGGGCATGCGGACAGTGGGAAACGCCAGGTGAAACATCTCCGTTGCCCTGGACAAAGGCATCCAGCGAGGTTATAGCTGTGTCTTCCTGTCCTTGGTTATCGGCTGCTAGGTTCGAGGTTAAAGAACGAGGGGTGTGAATATGCACTGTTGTTATTTTGTAGCTAAGGGTGCCTTGGACCGTTTCCCGTCCGAACGTTTGGAAGAACTGGGTTCAGGTCCATGGATGTTCAATCAGTGACTAGGGGTGTGATGTACCCGTGGTTCGTCCATGAGGCCAATGTTGAGAAAAGACACAGATACGAGCTTTCTCGGGATGGAGCGACCCAGATTGGGGATCTGGGAGCCCCTTTTATTGAGATAGGACAAAGGCAGGAGGAGCAATCAGCAAGTGATTTAAGACAGCCTGTCAAACTACAATTGCTAATCTACTGCTCAGGGAAGTTCTGTCTATATATGGTCAAACCCTGGGCGTCATTGGTAAGGCACATCTAGAGTGAACTATCAGGATGTTATGGAGTACTATCAGGATGTTATGTTCTTTAGGAGTTTGTTTTTTCCTGTGTGGTTCAGCGTGGCTGCGCATGCCCTGTTATGCACCGGGCCATGGGTGACCCACACCTACACAAGGAGTTATATTACAACATTGGGGCTCATTGTGCTCAGCCTGGCCTACCTCGTAGGGCTGTGGTGGGTAAAAATAAGAGGAAGGAGTTCTGCATGCTGGGAGGAAAAATCTGGATTTGCAATCTTAACAAATTCAAAGCAGACAAGAAGGACCATTTTTTGCACCTTGCTCCAATTTTCCCCGGGGTTATTTCCGTATCTGCCACCGAGATGCCAATGGAGCCCACAGTTGCTGCTTCATCCTTGGAAGGCGTGTCAACGCTGCCTTCGCACAAGACCCGTTGTGGGGTTGGCACAGCTAAGTGACTGAAACACTGCCAGATCAGCGAGGGGTTTCTGGGCCAAACACACACACACCCTCCCCCAAATCACAATTGCTAGCAGCAACAACGGCCGTGATTTACCCCAGTAAATACTTGCCAGATCTTTCTTGGTTTCAAGGGTAACCCTTGTTTCCAGATTAACCGATCACTTTCCTTACAGCAATGACCAATTTTTTAAAGGAGAAAAAAAGTCACAAAAGGAAGCAAAATTGGACAAATGTTCAGAGGGAGCATTTCCTGCACACACCCAGGCACATCACGCAATGAGAGTTGCCTCTGAAATTTAATCGTTTTTGGATTTCAAGGGAACAGCTTGGTTTTCGATGGATGAGGTTTTTTTTTTAGCCAGAGGTGGCTCTCCTGAGGGTATCCCATCCCCGCGGGCAGGGTCTGCCTCGTCGGGTGGGTTGGGGGCTTCCCAAGAAAGGTGGGAAGTGGGCCAGCCGGGCCTCCCCCTTTAGCCGCAGCACAAACACACCTCGCTTTGCTTCTCTCCGCACGCTACGTGGCCATGTCCCAGTTGTTAAGTTTGCGGCTTGATTCCGTCAAACACTTAAAAGCACTAATAATAATGTATATTTTGGAAGAAAAAGTATTTAAGGATTAAAAAAAGAACATTGCTCTTCAACACAGTGGGCGTTGTCTTGTTTTTCCACATCATCACACTGCAATCTTGTGTTTGGTTCGATCGGGTGCCAGTTAGCCACCAAACAGCACCTGTTGAACATCCACTTTTACTCAAGAGGGTAAATAAGTATTGCAAAGGGATGCAGGCACCTCAATTCAAAAGTCTGTTTTAATTAGGCTTCAGCCTCTGCTGTGTCCTCCCTCCCTCCTCCCTCCACAAATGTATTTAAAGCTCATCTGCATTTAACTTAATTAGGGGAGTAGGAAAACTTACCTGAAAACAATGCACCAGGATTGTTGTGTGTGTGTGTGTGTGTGTGTTTAAGGTAAGAACTGTGTTTATTCTCCAATTATTTCCTCCTGCACGTAAAGAACAGACTAAATTAACAGCATTTGGCCTTTTGATGCTTCCACCAAGTTGCTTCGTTCAATCAACAGGTCTGCTATTTAACTACTGTGGTTTCTCAAGTAACGTGAAATATATATAAATCCAGTTTTGAAACTTGTCACTTAGCAAATGGTAGATAATGCACACGTGCGCGCGCGCTCCTCGCTGTTCCTGATCGCAAAAGGCCCTGCTATGCAGAATGTGGGAAAGAATTAGGAAAGAGAAAAACAAGGACGGCACCATGCAAGGAAAAAAGGAACAAGCTAAAATCTAGTTCACGACGGAAGGCGAATCTATTATGTCCCAGGATGAGGTTGCAGGATCCAATCGGGGTCGGTCACCGGGACCGTCTTCCGAGCTTCCGGACTCGTGCTGGAGCCCAACCTTGGGAAAGTTCTCTCCAGCACACGGGGTGCTTTGAGTTGGGTTGTTGGGTGTGGTGCTCATATGGGGTGTGATTGTGTAGCTTTTAAGTTGGGTTAGGGTGGGGTGTTGATGTCTGGCTATCAAGTCGTTGGTTGTTGTTTGCTTGTGCTGCCAACCATCCCTCTCCATCTAAGTCAGTGTTTCTCAACCTTGGCGACTTTAAGTCCTGTGGACTTCAACTCCCAGAACCCCCCAGCCAGCACAGCTGGCTGGGGGATTCTGGGAGTTGAAGTCCACAGGACTTAAAGTCGTCAAGGTTGAGAAACACTTATCTAAGTAATTGAAAAACTGGTGGTAAATCAGGGGTCTGTTTTGCAGGCTCCAATCACTTCCCCGGCTGTTTTTCTGCTTGCTCAGCCAACAATCTGAATAGCTGCAAACCTAGTTCAATTCACTGCGCCTGTTTTTGTGAAGCAGCTGTACAAGTAGTCCTCAACAATCACAATTAGGGATGGAATGTCCATCGTTGCGGTCAGAGAGACATAAAGCCGAAGTAGTGCAGTGGTTAAAGTGCAGTACTGCAGGCTACTTCAGCTGACTGCTAGCTGCAGTTCGGCAGTTCAAATCTCACCGGCTTAAGGGTGACTCAGCCTCCCATCCTTCTGAGGTGGGTCAGATTGTTGGGGGGCAAGGGGCTGACTCTGTAAACCGCTTAGAGAGGGCTGTAAAGCACTGTGAAGCAGTATATAAGTCTAAGGGCTATTGCTCTTCCTATTCTCTCTTTTTTCCTTCCTTCCATCCATCCATCCATGGTGCACAATGGTTAGAATGTAGTATTGCAGGCTAACTCTGCCCACTGCCAACAGTTTGATCTTAACCAGCTCAGAGTTAACTGAGCCTTCCATCCTTCCAAGGTGGGTAAAATGAGGACCCAGATTGTTGGGGGGCAAGGAGCTGACTCTGTAAACCGCTTAGAGAGGGCTGTAAAAGCACTATGAAGCAGTATATAAGTGCCAAGTGCTATAAGCAAAATCGGATGCAATTTTATAATTTTTTGGTGTTTAAATGAACCACTGTAGCAGTTAAGCAAATCACTAATGTACGCTGGCTAGGGAATTGTGGGAATTGAAGTCTAACCATCTTAAAGTTGGCACGGTTGGGAAACTCTGTCCTACTTGGGAGTTGCATGTTTCCTTCCCGTCTGGAGACCAAAGAATTGATGTGATGCTCAGCTCTGGTCCCGAGTTCAAAACAAGCCAGAGCTGCCGAGGCCAGCGATGGGGAAACAGGGGAAGCAAAAGAAACCAGAGGGAGAAACCTTTTTTTTTTTCTCATAGTGTTTTGATTAGATACTTTATTGGAAGCAAAAAATTCTGTGCATGTTTTAAAAAATCCAACCCGTGTACACATTTAATTGCTCGAAGAACCCAAACCACAGAAAACTCAGTTATTCAAAAGCAGCGAGATGGGATTCTTTGTTTTAAGTTTCCGCACACGTAGAATAACAACGATACAAGGAAGAAGAAGAAGAGGAGGAAGAAAAGAACAGCCCAGTCTCTTTTGAGTTTCTTTTCGGGATTTTAAGTTCGCCGTTGGTTGCCATAGTTTAAACATTTATTTCTAGACATGCTACTTTGAAAAGAAAAAAAAAAAAAGGAAAAAAAGAACCACCTCTTCAATATTGCATGAAAAGCATTTGTTATGTCAATCTGCCCTTTTAACGTGAGATTATGCAAAGTTACTAGAAACTCAAGTCAAAGTGATGGATTTGCCATTCTGACTCCACAATGCAAAAGGAGGGGGTTTTTTTTGGGTGGGGGGGATACTTTGCGTTGAGGTCTCTGAACCAAGCTGGGCTGCCTTCAAAAAAAAAAAAAAAAAAAAGAACAGCCCTTGTGACAAAAAAAAGCTTTTCCCACATTGCCCCCCCCCGCCCCCAACTTCTCTCCGCTCCACAAACTCTCCTGGCAAACAATGTATTTACAATTGTGTTAACTTATGTAGCAACTTCACAATGACTAGTACTATTAAGAGTGCACTTCTGTAGCGTGGGTGTGTCGTGTGTGTCTGTGTGTTGGTGTTTGTGTATGTGTGTGTGTACATGAGACAGAATGCATTCATTTCTGTTTCTGAAATGAATCGCAGAATCTTGCAACATTCCCAAAGCTTTAAATGGATTAACCAATAGAGAGAGACAGACAGAGAGAGAAAGAAAGAATGAAAGAGAAAGAAAGAAAAAGAAAGCCTTGAATGCTAAACAAATTTAAAGCAGAGAAAATAAATATGGAAGGAAATCACCGTTAATGGTAGTTAAGTTAAACATAATACTAAACAAACTGAATTATGTAGTACGTACATAGACTCGAGACCGAATGTAAAAAATGAAAACAATAATAATTCTGAAAGTAAAGGCAACAGCCTGCATAATTAGTTTTGTTTCCATCTTATGCACCCCCCCTCCCTTTTAATCATCCTTTTAAAAGGGACTTTTATAACTCTTCCCTGCCTCCAGTTGAGCCTTGAGCTGTCCCAACAGCTTCATTTATCCCGGTCCTCCCTTCCTCACTTGACGGAGAACTTGGTCGTAGTGTACATGCCTCCCATTTTCGAAAGGGATTTCCCTTCAATTCTCTTAAAACAGGCCGAACCTGTTTTCAACCCCCCGCCCCCCAAAGGCCCGATCTGAAAGCAGAAAATGCAAAAACCAACCAGACAGAGACTGCACTGCGAGGCAGTTTAATTGGGGGGGGGGCTTCTCCCAGGAAGTAAGAGAGGGGTTTTTTTAAGCCCTTTGGTGGGGGTCACGCATAAGATTCTGGAACCGTGCACCTTAAAAGGGGGGGGGGGAAATCATCTTGCCAGCCGATGCCGGTTTGTTCGCGCTACAAAAGAACGGCGTGAACAACGCATGGCTTAACAAGCCAGCTTTTGAGTTTTGCTTTACCCAAAAGCAAAAAGTTGGACTGAAAAGGCAGTGCAGGCTCTCTCGGGCTGTTTTTTTTTTGCTCTTCTGCTCGCGCTCTACGCGGCCTGCGACGGCGTCTTCTACCCTGCGACGCGTCTCTCGCCGGCAAAAAAAAAAACAGGCGCCGTATCCTTATTCTCTCCCTCCCACTTTCCCTCCGTTTGACAAGTGCAATGTTTTAATTTTCTTTGTAAAAGAAAAAGAAAAATAAGGAACAGACCTTAAAACAAAAGTCGTACTCAACTTTCTAGAACTAGTGGAAATGACGGGGCAGGGTGGTTTGGGCTCTGGCAACCCTTTTCCTTCTCTATGCAATGGAGACACCGACTTTTCCTTTCGTTTCGTTTCGTTTTGTGCTTGTGAAGCTATAAACAGATCATCTTCACGAGACAGGCAGCGATGATTGATGAGGATCCGTGCTGGGGTGGAAGTGGTGGAGGAGGGAGGAGGGAAGGAGGAGGCAAGGCAATCGTCACACGGCTGTGGAGGGGGTCCCAGGGAAGGAAGGAAGGAAGGAAGGAAGGAAGGAAGGAAGGAAGGAAGGAAGGAAGGAAGGAAGGAGGGCAGGAGAAGCGAGTGATGGTTTGAGGAAGGAAGGAAGGGGGGGAAAACACCCCACACACTATTAGCAGGAGCAGCCTCCTTCACTGACTGGCTGCTCTTGAGGCTTTTCAAGTTTGATGTCGATCACTGGGGAAGAGAAGTTAAGGCAAATGGAAACACACACACAAACACACACAGACCATCCCCACTCCGGTTTTATGAATGGCACACGGGAAGGAATGCGGAATTGGCAGCCGAGGGTGTCAGGCCTGCAGCCATCTTTCTTTTGGGTCTTTAGCCTGCCACACTTTTCATTATTCTGCTATGCATTTTCTATGGTGGGAAAATGGGAGGGGGGTTAGATGCTATGCAGCCATAACAACATTCTTTCTAGAAAACCAAGGTCATCCTTTGTCTTTGCACCTCTGTGCCTGACCGGAACTGGGTGGGTGGAAGCTGCCAGCGTGGCAGTGGGAGATTGGACCATGGGGTGGACTTGTGGGGTGTGGGGGGGGAAGATCTTGAACTTTCAACTGGGTGGGGAAAACCGGGAAGCTTTCAGATTTGGGTTTCCCCAGATGTACCAACATGGCTCTCTTTAATAAACTGGAACTTTGAACAATACTTTGCCTCGGACTCTGATTTATTTTTGGATGCTATTTGGAAACCTGACAGTTGAACAGTGGGGTGTCCTTGGGGATCTCTGAGCTGCCTTGCTTTCCTTGCAGACGTTTCATTACCCATCTAAGGAACATCATCAGTGTTGGGAGTGGGCTTTGCAGAGAGGAGGAGAACAGTGGGGTCCTTGGTGCTCTCTGAGCTTGGTGGATTTCTTGAAGATGTTTCATGACCCAACTAGGTAACATAATCAATGCTAGAAGAGAGGAGGAGGATTGTGGGGTGCTTGGGGTCCTCTGAGCTTCGTTGTTATTTTTTCGGACATTTTATGGCCCAACTAGGGTACATCATCAGTGCTAGAAGGGAGTGGTGTGTGTAGAGAGGAGGAGGAGGAGGAAGAGGAGGGGGCTATGGGGTTTTTGGTGTTTTCTGAGCTTGGTTGCTTTCCTGCAGACATTTCATTACCCATCTAGGGAACATCATCAGTTTGCAGAGAGGAGGAAGAGGAGGAGAAGAACTGAGAGGTCCTTGGTGCTCTCAATTGCTTTCCTGCAGACATTTCATTACCTGACAGCAATGCAAGCAATCAACACCCAAATAAGTCGAGATTAACCAGAAGATTAACACTAGACCAACAACCAAGCTGTAAATAGCCTCCCAATCAAGGAACTAGCAACTCAGATGGAGGAGAGGAGAGCAGTGGAAATCTATGGGCCGGTCCTTGGGATGGAAGAGCCACCGCTGCTAGCGAAGCCCCACCCTAACTCTGGGGATAAAAGGCAGGGGGCGGAGATGAATAGATGTGGCAGAGGAGAGGAGAGCAGTGGAAATCTATGGGCCGGTCCTCGGGACGGAAGAGCCACCGCTGCTAGAGAAGCCCCACCCCAGCTCTGGGGATCAAAGGCAGGGGGCGGAGATGAATAGAGGTGTCAGAGGAGAGGAGAGCAGTGGAAATCTATGGGCTGGTCCTTGGGACAGAAGAGCCACCACTGCTAGCGAAGCCTCACCCCAGCTCTGGAGATAAAAGGCAGGGGATGGAGGTGAATAGATGTGGCAGAGGAGAGGAGAGCAGTGGAAATCTATGGGCCGGTCCTTGGGATGGAAGAGCCACCACTGCTAGTGAAGCCCCACCCTAACTCTGGGGATAAAAGGCAGGGGGCGGAGATGAATAGAGGTGTCAGAGGAGAGGAGAGCAGTGGAAATCTATGGGCTGGTCTTTGGGACAGAAGAGCCACCGCTGCTAGCGAAGCCCCACCCTAACTCTGGGGATAAAAGGCAGGGGGTGGAGATGAATAGAGGTGTCAGAGGAGAGGAGAGCAGTGGAAATCTATGGGCTGGTCTTTGGGACAGAAGAGCCACCGCTGCTAGCGAAGCCCCACCCTAGCTCTGGGGATCAAAGGCAGGGGGCGGAGATGAATAGAGGTGTCAGAGGAGAGGAGAGCAGTGGAAATCTATGGGCCGGTCCTTGGGACGGAAGAGCCACCGCTGCTATTGAAGCCCCACCCTAGCTCTGGGGATACAAAGCAGGTGTGGCAGACAACTATTCATCCAGACTTGTTAGCCTGCAAGATAAACTTTTTGCCGGCATTCCTAATAAAGGAATCTTTTGAATTCACTTCAGAGGGCTTGTCGTGATTGGGGAGCTGGGTCAGAACAAATCTGCTTTGTCATTGTCCCCCTTCGCTGGCTGCAGTGGTGCTCCCCCCCACCCCACCCCACCCCCACCCCCTAAAACTCAACACCAATGACTGGATTGTTTCAGATTGTTTGACCGAGCGGGGATCAAAGGATACTATCTTCTCTGCTTTTCTCCTGCGTGCTCTCCATGCCAGGCAAAGCAGCCGCCACACGTCGGAAAAGCTGAGAGGGAAAATTAAGAAAGAAAGTTAGAGGGTGTGGGAGGGTGGGGAAGAAAGATGGATCGATAGAAGGGGACAAGGACAATATTCTGTGCTTTAAGGCTCCACATTTTTATATAAGGTACATTGATGCCTTTCTATCAGCGTCCAATTAAAAAGCATTCGTGTTAATGGAAGGTATAAATTGTATTTTATTCCAACTTCATTTTAAATTGTATTTTTATTCCAATCTCATTTTAAACGGTTTTTTTTTTATTGGATTTTAGCGATAATTTGTGTTTGGAACTCTGCACTTTGATATGGCCTATGGGCTAAACAATAAACTATGTATGGAAGTATGTACGGAAGGTATAGGTAGTCCCTGACTTACAACCATTTGTTTAGTGACTTTCAAGTTACAACAGCACAGAAAAAAATGGATGTTACAACCAGTCCTTGAACTTATGACCGTGTCAGCATTCTCACGATCGCGCGATCAAAATTCAGTTGCTAGACAACCGTCCCATTTTTACACAATAGTTGCAGCATCCCAGGGTTGTATGTTCACCATTTGTGACCTTCCCAGCTGGCTTCTGACAAGCAAAGACAAGGGGGGAAGCCCGGGTTTGCTTAATGACATGATTTAGTGATTTGCTGGTTAAAACTCTGGCAAAAGAGATCGTCAAGTGGGGCGCGACTCCCTTAACCACCTGCCTTGTTTAGCAACAGAAATGCTGGCGCAAATTGTGGTTGGAATTCGAGGACTACCTGCCTTGTGGAAAAAGACAGAACACGCGATTATGAAAAGTAGGCATTAGGAGTAGACGGGAGGAGGAAAGTTCTTGTTTATGTAAAAACAGACTTTTTCATTATTCTGGTAATAAAACGATTCATCTATTTTGATCCTAACGTCCCGCTTCTCCAGTGACACAGCAGACCCCGTCTATGCAGCAACCGTGGCTGGCTGGGGAATTCTGGGAGTTGAAGTCCAGACATCTTCAAGTTGCCAAGGTTGAGAAACACTGTGCTAAGTGAATAAAATGGCTCTTAAGTGGATCTGCCTTGAACCGTTGACTTTGCTCGCCAGAAGATGGCCAAAGGGGATCACGTGACTCTTGGGATACTGCAACCGTCATAAATATGATTCGGTTGCCAAGGGCCTGAATTTTTGATCACGGGACCACGGGGATGCTGCAACCCCCTGCTCAAGGCAGGAGACTTTATTCCACCCCAGTCAAATGGTTGCCCGGTCCAGTTTGAACATTAATGGACCACCCTGGGCTCCAGGAGGCACTGATTAATTCTTCTCACTGTCCAGATGTTTCTCCTGACTTTTAGGTTGGATCTCTCAGATTCCCACCCATGACTTCTCCTCCTCCTCCTCCTCCTCCTCCTCCTCCTCTTGGTGGTTTGGAGAACAAGTCAAGCCCCTTTGATTCTGATCATACAACCTCGTAGTAAACATTTGGCATGATAGTTGAAAGCCTGGAGTGACTCTTTCCTTCTTTGACTGTAAGGGAGGGGGTCTCTCCAAACGTGGCCCCTTCAAGACCTGTGGACTTCAACTCCCAGAATTCCTCAGCCAGCCATGCATTCTGGGAGTCCAAGTCCACAAGTCTTAAAGGGGCCATGTTTGGAGACCACCAACCCCTGCAGTGAGACAGAACAATCCTCAGCTACCTGAACCGGGAGGCACTCGCAACAGTCACTCACGCCCTCATGACCTCAAGACTGGACTACTACAATGCGCTCTACATGGGGCAGCCCTTGAAGAGCATTTGGAGACTTCAACTTGTCCAGAATGCAGCCGCGCGAGCGATTGTGGGTGTACCTCGATACACCCATGTTACACCTATCCTCCGCGAGCTGCACTAGCTTCCAATCGGTCTCCGGATATGCTTCAAGGTGCTAGTTATTACTTATAAAGCCCTTCATGGTATTGGACCTGGGTACTTAAGAGACCGCCTCCTGCCAATTACCTCCCAAAGACCCGTCAGATCTCACAGGGTCGGCCTCCTCCGGGTTCCATCTACCAGCCAATGCCATCTGGCTACGACCCGGGGGAGGGCCTTCTCTGTTGCAGTTCCGGCCCTTTGGAACGAGCCCCCCGCAGAGATTCGGACCCTCACCTCTCTTCTGGCCTTCTGAAAAGCCATTAAAACCTGGCTGTGTCGGCAGGCCTGGGGTTGATGAGTTCACTTCCCCTCTCGAATCGTGTGGCTGTTGGTTGTTTTTAAATGCCCTGTATTTTTGTAGTTTTTGTGTTCCTCTTTCCCTTGGGTTTGTGCGCCGCCCTGAGTCCCGCGGGGAATAGGGCGGCATATAAGTAAAATAAAACTTCAAACTCAGCTGCTTGTTTTACTCACTTGTTTTACGTTGTATCCGGCCTTTGCGCTAGTTTCGATGAACATCACATTCAGCTCTTTGGCTTTCCTTTCCCCTTCCTCAATAGATACTTGTCTGGAAGAGAAAGGAAGGGAATCATAGTAAGGGAACTGCTAAGACAACGATGGCAAACTTTTTCGGCACCGAGTGCCAAAAAGGGAGCACTTCACACGAATGCTTTGCATGTCTGCGTGTGTTCGTCTGGCCCGCAACCAGGAACAGGAGCTGCCCAGGGGGCATAGGCGCACCGGAAAATGAACTTTGGGTTTCCGGTGTGCACCAGTGGTGCTATTCAATTGGTTCGTACCGGTTCGGGTGAATCAGTAACGGCGGTGGGAGGCTCCATCCACCAACCTGCACGTCATCACATCCTATTTTTGACGCTCTGCGCATGCGAGCACGCTCACATTTGTGAACCGGGAGCAAAGGTAAGTAAATAGCACTCCTGGTGCTCACATGCACACCGGCCAGCAAGTCTTCCAGTGACTGCTGCGCATGCGCACATACCAATCGGCTGGTGGGCATGCATGCTCATGCCTTCTGGTTTCCAGCACTGCTGCACACACAGAGGCCAGCTGAGCCCAAAACCCGTAAGAGGAACGGGAGAAGCCGCACATGACAGGCAACATGGTTCCGCATGTCACTTTGGACACATGTGCCACAGGTTCGCCATCACAGCTCTAAGAGTTGCTTTCCTTTTACATACAAACAAGGAAAACACCCTTTCAGAACTCAGATGCTTCAAGGAAGAAAACTCCATTCCTTACAAGGGCTTATGGCTCTTAACGCTTTTATTTCCACGGCGTTTTACAAAGTAAAGTCCAAGGGCTCGTTTGTGGGGAGCGGGAGAAGAGAACCGTATAAAATGAGATTTAAATTGTGAGGCATTAAAAATTAGGCAAAGGTTTAATACACGCATCCCAACACTCAATTGGTGCAAAGGTTAAAAAAAACAACACCTGAGCAGACCACAAGTCAGCAGGAAAGATAACACGGAGTCCTCAACTTCTGACCAGTCGCTTAGTGACTGTTTGAAGTTCTGTCTATATCTATCCATAATTTTCCATCTCTTTCTTCCTCACCTATCACTATTCTATCCATCTCTCTCTCATCCATCCATCCATCTATCCATATCTATCTATCATTATCTATCACCTATCTTTCATTATCTATCATCCATACATATCTATCCATCCATCTCTCCCTCCCTATCCATATCTATCTATCTATCTATCTATCTATCTATCTATCTATCTATCTATCTATCTATCTATCTATCTATCTATCTATCTATCTATCTATCTATCTATAGCAATAGCAGTAGACTTATATACCGCTTCATAGGCCTTACAGGCCTCTCTAAGCGGTTTACAGAGAGTCAGCTTATCGCCCCCAACAATCTGGGTCCTCATTTTACCCACCTCGGAAGGATGGAAGGCTGAGTCAACCCTGAGCCGGTGAGATTTGAACCGCTGACCTGCTGATCTAGCAGCTGATCTAGCAGTAGCCTGCAGTGCTGCATTTAACCACTGCACCACCTTGGCTCCTATCTATCTATCTATCTATCTATCTATCTATCTATCTATCTATCTATCTATCTATCATCATCTATCTATCATTTTTCTATCTATCATCTATCTACCTACCTATCTATCTGTTATCTATTTATCTATCTGTCTATCTGTCTATCTGTCTATCTATCTATCTATCTATCTATCTATCTATCATCATCATCATCTATCATCTATCTATCTATCTATCATCATCATCATCTATCTATCATCTATCTATCTATTATCTATCTATCTATCATCATCATCATCATCATCTATCTATCATCTCTATCATCTATCTATCTATCTATCTATCTATCTATCTATCTATCTATCTATCATCTATCTATCTATCTATCTATTTCTAATCTATATCTATCTATCATCTATCTATCTATCTATCTATCTATCTATCTATCTATCTATCTATCTATCTATCTATCTATCTATCTATCTATCTTTTTTCATTCTTCTGTCTATATTTATCCGGAACCATAGCTCTCTCTCTCTCCATCTTTCTGTCTACCATATATCTGACATAATTCTCCATCTCTCTTTCTCCCTCTTCTGTCTGTCTGCCCCTCTCTATCCCCGTCTCACAGTTCAAGGTGACTCTCAGCGACTGCTTTACGTTTGTCTGCAGCGTGAGTTCAAGTCCCACCTTACCCGGGAAAGCCATCTGGGTGACTTTGGCTCAGTCCCTGACTCTCAGCCCAACCTACCTCACAGGGTTGTTGTAGGGGAAGGTGTGCGTGTATATGTTCGCCACCTTGAGTTTCATTTGTAAAAAAAAAAAAAAAGCAATTACAGGTGGGGAAATCGATCAGCAAAGAAGCAAAGCAGCTTTTGAGGGGAAGCAAGAAAGATTTGAAGGAGCAGAAGACTGTGTGATGGGACTTCCAGCTATCAACCTAAGAGGCCCCAGTTTGGTTCTCACATACATTGCCCGCTAGTCCTATCGCCCACCATATTCTTTTTCAAAACCTGGATTTTGGGTTCGATTACAGATTGCGCTTCTTCAAATAAAATACATATTCAAGCCAGCCCGGAAATCAGGAGTCTGTCTCCTTACCTCTTGTCTGCTAGATCTGTTTTGTTTCCTACAAGCATTATGATGACATCACTACCCCTTTCCGTTCTGACATCATCGATCCATTTTGTGGTTTGCTGGAATGAGTTTACATCTGGGAAGGAGAAATACACAAAATAAAACCCCTGGCATATCGCTGACAAAAACACATCACAGGCAGTCCTCGACTTACAACGGTTCATTTAGTGACCGTTCAAAGTTACAGCGGCACCGAGAAAAGGGATTTAGGGCCGTTTGCAAAACTCATGACTATTGCAGAATTCCCCCATGGTCACATGAACGAAATTCAGACGCTCGGCAACTGACCCGTATTTATGACCGTCGCAGTGTCCTGGGGTCAGGGGATCCCCTTTTGCGACCTTCTGACAAGCAAAGTCAGTGGGGAAGCCAGATTCACTTAACAACCGAGTTACTAACTAGACCAGTGGTGGTCAACCTGGTCCCTACCGCCCACTAGTGGGCGTTCCAGCTTTCATGGTGGGCGGTAGGGGTTTTGTCCGATACTGAAGCACTTTCCTTTTTTAAAAAATTTAATTGACTTTAAAAAAAATGTCATAGCATTATTTAAAAACATTTTCATCGGGTTTTCATAAAATCACCATTACTGTAGTACCGGTGGGCGGTTAGAAAATTTTACTACTATCAGAGATACAAAAGTGGGCAGTAGGTATAAAAAGATTGACTACCCCTGAACTAAACAGAAGCAGGGATTCGCTTAATATCTGTGGCAACAAAGGTCGTAAAACGGGGCAAAATTCACTTAACCAATGTCTTACTTAACAACAGAAACGTGGGGCTGAGTTATGGTCGTAAGTCAAGGGCTACCTGTATCTACAAAGCATCAGTAAATCACCAGTGGTCATTTGAGATTCATCAGGATTTTGGCTGCTCAAATTGGGTTGTAGGGACAGAGAGAGCACACTCTGCTGCAAGGGGTCCAGGAATCAGTGAAGTGTCTCACATTTCTACCTCCTACCATAGTTTTCGGATTATAAGGGGGGCGGAGGGGGAGGCTTTTGGCCTCTGCACCCCTCATTTTCAGCCCCTTTTTGAGGCTTTTTCCGGCCCATTTTTGAGGGTTTTTTCAGCCCATTTTTTTTCAGCTTTTCTTGGCTCATTTTTGATTTTGGAATCATTTTTCTTTTGAAAAAAATTGGCCAAAAAAAAGCCTCGAAAACAGCCTGAAAAGTCTCAAAACAGGCTGAAAAAAGTCTCAAAAACAGGCCAAGAAAACCCTCCAAAACAAGCCAAGAAAAGCCTCCAAAACGAGTCGAAAGGCAGCCTGAAAATGGGACGTGCAGAGGCAAAAAATGGTGGGGCGGGGCTTCAGCAATATTCGGTCTATAAGACGCACAGACATTTTTCACCCCCTTTTGGGAGAGGAAAAAAAATTGTGTTATAGTCTGAAGAATACGGTAATTAACATGAACCAGATTGCTACAAAAAATTGCCAGCTTCTAATCTTCATTTACAAGAACCTCCCTGGACACCAGATATTAATTTTCTTTATTGTGATCTTCCATGGAAAAATATCAACAATGGATTTGATGGATGGCTAAAGTGCCAACAAATCATGGTTGACTCTTAGCAACTGCGTAGATCAGGGGTCTCCAACCTTGGCAACTTTAAAACCTGTGGACTTCAACTCTTAAAGTCACCAAGGTTGGAGACCCTTGGAGTAGATAAAATTTATGTGAAGGCCTGCAGCCATTTTTTATTTTGGGTCTTTGGCCTGCCACGCTTTCTATTCTTCTACTATGCCTTTTCTATGGTGGGAAAATGGGAGGGGGGATTGTACGGAGTTAGATGATAGGTAGCCATAACAACATTCTTTCTAGAAAGCCAAGGTCATCCTTTGTCTCCGCACCTCTGCACCTGACCGGAATTGGATGGGTGGAAGCTGCCAGAGTGGCAGTGGGAGATCGGACCATGGGATGGACATGTGGGGTGTGGGGGGCAAGATCTTGAACTTTCAGCCGGGTGGGGAAAACCGGGAAGCTTTCAGATTTGGGTTTTCCCAGATGTGCCAACCTGGCTTTCTTCATAAATTGGAACTTGGAGGAATCCTTTGCCTTGGACTCTGATTTAATGTTCGATGCTCTTTGGAACCCTGACATGAAGATTTGCCCCTAATCTGCTCTTTCGGGTCTTCTAATGAAGCTTCCATCACTCTTGCAACTGAGTCCATCCTCCTGACTACCGTTAGTCCTCATCTGCTCTTCTTTCCTTCCATGCTTCCCAGCCTCCTCCAGAGAGTCAGGTCTTGGCCTGTGTCCAGAGTAGGATTATATGAGCCTGGACATGTGTGCCTCGCATGTGGAATCTGGATTGATTTTGTCTCTTGACCCATTGGTTGGCTTTCCTGGCTGCTAATGGACTTTTCGGGAGTCTTCTCCAACACTGAAGCCCAAAGGCGTCGGTCCTCTTCTTCTGCTTCTTCAAAAGCCAACTTTGGCCTCCACGGAGGGTCAGAGAGAACATCTCAGTTTGAGCTCTTCTGATCTTTGTAGGCACAGACACATCCTGGTATCTGAACATCTTCTCCATGGCTGCATGCATGTGTTAGTTCGCAGGACATTTTCCTTGACTGCTTGTTCCTTTAGTCTTGACCGTTGGTGCTAAAGGCAGAAGCTGCCCACCACTTTGGGTATCTTTGTTGTCAATTCTAAGGCTAGAAGGTTGTCAACCCTGAAGCTGACTTGACCGAAGCCATCTTGAGGCTTCAGTGTTCCCACACTGGAGGTCAGGGAGGGGGGATTTGAGAGAGCTGGGGTTTTGTAGCCAAAACAAAATACTGGGAACCAAGGACCTTCCAGCACCTGGTCAGAGGAAAGAGGAGCGACGTTATCAGGCGACCGGATGGCACCTTGGTTAGACCATGTGACCAATTGTTTGGAGAAGGGGAAAAACTTTTAACTTTTCATTAATTAGCTGAAAACCGTGGGGATCTCCAGAGTTGGTTTTCACCAGAACTGTGCCAATATAATATACTCAATAAAACTATTTTTTGAGGAAGCTACCTGCCTCGGAGTTTTGTTTGCTATGGATGTATTACTCGGAACCCTGACAAATATCTTTCTACCTATTGTCTGTCCGTCTTTATTTCTTGAGATTCATCTGGCCGCCCACTCACTCTCAGTGGCTCCGGGTGGCTTACAAACATTAGCTCGGTTTTCTCTTTATTTCTTTTTAATTTCATACTAGTCCCATTTTTTTCTCCCCACCGTGCTGCTCGGCTTTTATTACTCGAGCTTGTAGTGTGGGTACCTGAGAGACCGCCTCCTGCTGATTACCTCCCTCAGACCGATAAGATCTCACAGGTTAGGTCTCCTCCGGATTCCATCTGCCAGCCAATGTCGGCTGGCGACTCCCCCGGGGGAGGGCCTTCTCTATTGCAGCTCCAGCCCTCTGGAATGACCTCCCCGTGGAGATCCGGACCCTTACTACCCTCCCGGCCTTCCGCAAAGCCACCAAGTCCTGGCTGCTCCAGCAGGCCTGGGGGGGCTTGTGAAACATCCAGCCCCACGGAAATTGTGAATGTTGTGTTTTTTAAAGTGTTGTCTTTGTCTATTTATCCCCCTTCCCTTGTCTATTGTGAGCCGCCCGGAGTCCTTCGGGAGTGGGTGGCATACAAGACAAATTAATAATAATAATAATAATAATAATAATAATAATAATAATAATAATAATAGTGGATCCTTTGCATTATCGGCTGTTAGGGTAGCGTCATCAGCCCAATAATATCCACAACATGGTTTCAGTGTTCCCAATGTGCTCATCCATCTAAAAATATCACCTGCACAGTATATTGCAAAATTCCCCACAGGTATCGCAAGCAACGTGTTAGGGCAGGAAAGGTGTTTGGTTTGATGAGTAAGTAGCGAACGGGCCCCAGGTCTCCATAGACATTGATAGTGAGACAGAGGCAACATGTTTTTTCTTGGCATCACAACTAGGTTATTAATGCCACTACCCGTTCTCATTAATGTTTCCATATTGTAGTCCCAAAGGTGCTTTTTCAGGAGGCAAATGGACTTTCTTGGGTTTTTTTTTTCTTTTGAAGTCGTTTCGCTTCTCCTCCAAGAAGCTTCTTCAGCTCTGACTGGATGGTGGGGAAGGGAAGGATTGATGCTCCTTGCAGACAGCTGGTCATTTGCATCCTTTGAGAGGGTCCTTGAGGCCGCGTGGAGGCTTATCTGTGTCCTTAAGGTCCCCTGAGTGATGCAAATGGTTCCTGTAGTTGGCAATTTTTCTGCAATTTACGAGGCAACTGGACTTTCTTGGTTTTTCTTTTCTTTTTTCTTTCAGACTTTTAGCTACACGATTTGGGGTGAAGACCCTTGGAATGGGGTGGGAGAAGGAATGGATTTCCAGAGGGGAAAATTGCAGACTACAGGAACCATTTGCACCATTCAGGGGATTCTGAGGACACAGATAAAACCTCCAAGTGGCCTCAAGGACCCTCTCAAAGGATGCAAAGGACCAGCTGTCTGCAAGGAATATAAATCTTTCCCTTCCCCACCATCATCCAGTCGGAGCTGAAGAAGCTTCTTGGATGAGAAGAGAAACGTCTTCAAAAAACAAAGAAACAAGAAAGTCTAGTTGCCTCCTGAAAAAAGCACCTTTGAGACAACCATGAGGTAGATGATGGAGAATCTCTACAGACTTCCATATTGTAGCTTTAGATCAGGGGGCAAAACAGTTTCACAGAAACCAACTTTTCAAAACAGCAAATTATACTCTCAGAAGTGAAATGGTTTCATCAATTGCCAGTCAAATAACAGTGTGTGTATGTATGTGTGATACACTGGGGCATTAAAACCCAAAAACGTTCCATTCAGGCTAAGTTTAGGTTTTATAAAAAGATCTAAATTTTTCTCTTTCGGGTTTCAATACCAATTCCTCTTCATTCAGTTGTCTATTTCAAAGGCAGATTTGAAACTGAAAACAGGAGTTGCTTAATGTGCTTGTGATTAAAAATAAGGTTTCAAAGATGCTGACTACCATGTTTCGCCAAAAATAAGATCAGGTCTTATATTATTTTTTGTTCCAAAACACGCATTAGGGCTTATGTTTGGTTATTTTCAGGGAAATGCAGTACTAAATGCATCCATCTGCCTGGGGCTTATTTTTGGGCTACGGCTTATATTATGAGCCTCCTGACAAATGGAAACCGATCAAGGAGAGAAGCAACTTAGAACTGAGGAGAAATTTCCAGACAGTGAGAATCAGTGGAACAGAAGTTGCCTCCAGAAGTTGTGAATGCCTCAACACTGGAAGTCTTTAAGAAGATGTTGGATAGCCATTTGTCTGAAACGGTATAGGGTTTCCTGCCTAGGCAGGGGGTTGGACTAGAAGACCTCCAAGGTCCCTTCCAACTCTGCTATTGTATTGTATAAACCATGCTAGGGTCTATTTTCCGTTTGGGTCTTATTTTCAGGAAAAAAGGATAGTCTTTTGTGTGTTTGTGCTTTACAGACAGAGAGGGAAATAGCTAAATGCAGTTCTTAAGTACATACCTTTATAGGAAATTAATCAGTGAAATTAATTAGAAGGAAGGGGAGAAAAAGGAGGCTTTTGTGTACATGAGAACAGGACGTTTTCAATCCCTGGAGCTTTTAGGAGCAATGCAAAAAACAACAATAAAGGATTTCGATAGAGAAACTCGAGAAACTTAAAAGGCAACACAGGACAATAATGCCCACAGAACAGCAGATGAATTGAGACTGTGGTGAGACTGGCTTGTTTTCAGGGATTCTGAGCACATAGACAGGGAGGGAAGGAACACACAAGGGAGGGCAGGGAGAAGCAGAACCAACAAAAGGGTTTCCCTGGAGAGCAGAGGCCTTCAAACCTGGCAACTTTAAGACCTGTGGACTTCAACTCCCAGAATTCCCCAGCCAGCAATGCTAAGTCTTAAAGTTGCCAAGTTTGGGGACCCCTGCTCTAGAGGAAGCAATCTTTGGGCAAAAAGCTCCCCAGTTTGCTCAGGAGAGGATAGAATGTTTAAATTTAAAGAATCGGAGAAGGCAGGAGTCATCTTTGAAAAAGCCTAACTTTCAAGCCGGAGTCCGCTTTCGAATTCTCACCCTGCCAATTAATTTGGTCTAATCAACAGAGGGGAAAAATGCTTCCTGCACATATTCGGAGTCAATCTTGTGGCTTTGTAGATTATGGGTGCAGGCAATGGCCAACTTTAGGGTTGAGCCCCGTTGAGAGAATGTTGTGAAACAGGTTTTGGTCCATATAGAAAGGCTCCTCCTTGAAGCTCCAGGCGAGAAAATCCTTTTTCAAGCCACAGTGACGGGACAAGCACAACTGTGGTATGGCATGCACAGCTTTGCTTGAGGGAAGGAGAGGGAAGAAAAGGAAGGAAGGAAGGAAGGAAGGAAGGAAGGAAGGAAGGAAGGAAGGAAGGAAGGAAGAAAGAAAGAAAGAAAGAAAGAAAGAAAGAAAGAAAGAAAGAAAGAGGGGAAGGGAAACAGAAAAGGAAAGGGAAAAGGAAGAGAAGGAAAAGAAGAGAAGGTAAAGGAAAAAGCAAAAAGGAGAGAAGAGAGGAGAGGAAGCAAGGGGGAAAGAAAGGAAAAGCAAGCGGGAGGATGGAAGGGAGGGAAGGAAGGAAAGAGAGATGGAGGAAGTTAGGAAGGAAGGAAAAGAAGGAAGGAAAGGAGGGAGGGAGGTATGGACAGAGAGATGAAGGAAGAAAAGAAGGAAGGAAGGAAGGAAGGAAGGAAGGAAAGAAGGAAGGAAGGAAGGAAGGAAGGAAGGAGGGAAGGCAAATAAGGGAGGGAGGGAAAGCATGCGCCAAGAATATTGGAAAGGCCCCCCGCCCCACTCACTTGTGATATCATACACAACAACTGCAACAGTGGAGTCACGAATGTAGCTAGGGATCAAGCTCCTGAACCGCTCCTGGCCTGCCGTGTCCCACAATTGCAACCGTACCTAACGGAAATCGGTCAAGACAAGCAAGAGAAAAAAAACAAGTCAAAGGATACCAGAGCGAAGGATACCTACTTGTAATATCGTATACTACTACAGCGGCGGCAGAGTCGCGGATGTAACTGGGAATGAGGCTACGGAAACGTTCCTGGCCCGCAGTGTCCCAGAGCTGCAACCTGATCTGTGGGAGGGGAGAAAATTAAGGAGGAAAAAAAAAAAAAGCCAAACCGCCACGAAAACGTTCCACTGCTTTTTTTAAAAAAAATAAAAAATAAAAAAGTGGTTGTTGTTGTTGTTTTAAATCATGCACGGAAGGTGTCAATGTTGAGGTTGCAAGCAGAAGCAGGGGGCTCCGGGTGAGTCCAGGAACCTTTTTGGGGAGGCGGGGGAGGGGGGAACCCAGATAACTGTCGGCAGCGCCAGGCATCTCTTGGGGCAGCAAAGGAGAATCTCCCTTCAGAGGGAGAGAAACTGGAGCAGGGATGTGCAAGCTTGGCAACTTTTAACACCTGTGGACTTCAAGTCCCAGAATTCTCCAGCAGAGTAGCAAGAGCTACTTTGGAGGCCTTCTAGTCCACCCCCCTGCTCAAGCAGGAGATCCTATACCTGTCCGGGTTCGTCTTGAAAACCACCTGGCCGTTCTGGGAGCTGAACAAGCCTTAACACTCGCTAAGGTTGCACATTCCCTGCTCTCGAGGTTTTGCAAGGCGGCTGGGATAACTAAAAGCGACTGTTGGAAATCAGTGGGCGTTATGAGCAAAGCCAGTCAGCAGCCATACACTATACAGCTTTATCGTGCATCCTGTTTTAAAACGAAATGAACGTGAAACAGCGTTGATAGTAAGGGAAATGTTTTCCTACAGTGTGATTTAGGAATTGAATAGAATAGAAATTAAATGAATAGAGTAGAATAGAATAGAGATTAAGTGAATAGAGTATAGTAGGAATAGAGTAGCATAGAATGCAGAATAGAATAGTATACAGAATAGAAATTAAATGAGTAGAGTAGAAATTAAATGAGTAGAGTAGAAAGTAATAGCAATAGCAATAGCAGTTAGACTTATATACCGCTTCATAGGGCTTTCAGCCCTCTCTAAGCGGTTTACAGAGTCAGCATGTCGCCCTCACAGTCCGGGTCCTCATTTCACCCACCTCGGAAGGATGGAAGGCTGAGTCAACCTTGAGCCCGTGAGCTGAACTGTAGATAACAGTCAGCTGAAGTGGCCTGCAGTACTGCACCCTAACCACTGTTAAATTAAATGAATAGAGTTAAATTAAATGAAGAGTAAAGTAGAGTAAAATAGAATAAAGTAGAATAGAATAGAATGCAGAATAGAATAGAAATTAAGTGAATAGAGTATAGGAGTAGAGTAGAATAGAATGCAGAATAGAATAGTATATAGAATAGAATAGAAATGAATAGAATAGAGTAGACTAGAATAGAATTACATGAATAGAGTAGAGCAGAATAGAATAGAATGCAGAACAGAACAGAATAGAAATTAAATGAATAGAGTAGAGTAGAATAGAATAGAAATACAGAATAGAATAGAGTAGAGCAGAATAGAATAGAATAGAATTAGCTCATCGACTCATATTTCCTCTCTGGTTTATTTGCGTGGCCTGATGGGAGCTTCCAGGATCTCAGTATCACTCTAAGGTTAAAAGCATGGAACTATCTATTTTCAAATATAGGAAAGAAAGACTTGGCTTTTAAAAAAAGAATAATAGTAAACAATTGGACAAGGGTCTTTTTGTCACAAGGGAATTTGAGGTGATTTCTCACGAAGCAGAAAGTTTGATTGTCAACTGTATACAGGATTCAGTCTTATTGTATTTGCTTCTACAGGGGGTACCTTGCTACTCTTTGAAACTCATTGCATGCGGTACTTGAGGTGAAAATTTTGTCCCGGTACTCATCATTTGTTTGGTATTCAACGCACAAGCTAGAACCTGTGGGTGTCGGCTGCCTGGTGACTCGCTACATTATTCCTCGCGGGGAAAATCTGTTTGGTACTCATAGTTTTTTAGTACTGAGCCGTGGTGGCGCAATGGTTAGAATGCAGTATTGCAGGCTAACTCTGCTCATTGCCAACAGTTCGATCTTAACCAGTTCAAAATTAACTGAGCCTTCCGTCCTTCCGAGGTGGGTCAAATGAGGACCCAGATTGTTGGGGGCAAGAGGCTGACTCTATAAACCCCTCAGAGAGGGCTGGAAAGCCCTGTGAAGCGGTATATAAGTCTTAAGTGCTTTTGCTACTCACCGTTCCTCCCGGAACCAATTAACAATGAGTAGCAAGATACCACTGTGTAAGGATGGCCTCAAAAAGTGCACTGTATTATTAACCGGCCACTTCAAATTAACCTCTTTTCCATATAAAGACAATGCAGGAGGCAAAACATTCCATCCAACTTATACTTGTGAGATTTCAATTTCTACCTTCATGTGCAGTTTGACATATTTGAGATGATAAGAGCACCAGGCTAGCTATTCTCAGCCCAAGCCAGGCATTCAATATGGCAACCGGCAGTTTTCGCTGTCCGAGGCACAGCCGTTCTCTGCTACGGTAAGAAGGTAAGCGAAGCTCTGCTGCGTTGGCCAAGGCCCGCCTTCATCCAGCATTCTGGCCAACCAGATGCCTCTGAGGTGCTCAGGGAAGGGGCGGGGCTCGCTTGAAAAACTGTCCCCTACAATTGGCATTGGAGGCCTGGCATCCTCAGTCGGCCCACCGGAAGCCGGAAGCTGCTCATATCCTTGCAAAGTGCATTTGGACCAAGATTTCCCGACCTCGGCAACTTTTAAGACATGTGGACTTCAAGTCCCAGAATTCCCCAGCCAGCCATGGAGTTGATATCCTCAGATCTATGTGGACTTCAACTCCCAGAATTCCCATTGCTGGCTGGGGAATTCTGGGAGTTGAAGTCCACGCATCTTAAAAGTTGGCAAAGCTGGGAAACCCCGATTTAGACAATACAATGCATCATCAATGTTAAAACAGGCTTGTTAGTTACTACAAAACTCTTACTCACTGTGCGATCTTCCAGGTACATAGTTTTTGATAAGAAGTCAATGCCGATTGTTGCCTGCAAAATGCAAATCAACAGTGAGTACATATATGCACACACAGCACACACACACCTTTTGCTAAATTATGTGTTATCCATTCAATTACTGGTCAAGAATAATCATCATCTTTTCATCACCCCATAATCCTTTGTGGGGTAGTCTGGGCAACTGAATGGAGCTGAGTGTTTACTGGCCAGATGCCTTTCCTGTTGCTAATGCGGAGTTATATTCAGCAGATATAATCTCAACGTGCCCAGAGAGAGAGAAATATCTGCCCCTACCTAGGATTGAACTCACAGCCTCCTGATCGCGAGGCGAGAGCTCAACCTCTAGGCCACCACACCACTCTGGTGGTCAGAATACTGGTCAAGAATAAGGAAAACTTGAAATGTTAGCTACCGTGCTGGATCCATTTAATCAAGCAAATTTGCTTTTTTTTTTAATTTTAGATGAACAACTGGCCATTAATCTAGAATCTAATCTGAGGCAAAGGTCAAACTTCTACTTCCATTACAGGTAGTCCTCAAATTACAACGGCTCACTTAGTGACTGCTTGAAGTTACAACGGTGCTGACCAGTTTTCACACCTGCATTTCCATGGTCACATGATCAAAATTCAGGCGCGTGGCAACTGACTTTGTCAGGCTGGGGGGACAAAATTTATACCCCTCAGACAGGGTCCGCAACTTGGGAGTCCTCCTGGACCCACAGCTGAGTTTTGACCATCATTTGTCAGCTGTGACCAGGGGGGCATTTGCTCAGGTTCGCCTGATGCGCCAGTTGCGGCCCTACCTGAACCGGGAGGCCCTCACAACAGTCACTCGAGCCCTTGTGATCTCTAGGCTGGAATACTGCAATGTGCTCTACATGGGGCTGCCCTTGAAGAGCATCCGGCGACTTCAGCTAGTCCAGAATGCGGCCGCGCAAGTGATCGTGGGCGCACCTCGGTTCGCCCACATAACACCGATCCTCCGTGAGCTGCGCTGGCTACCTGTTGATCTCCGGGTGCACTTCAAGGTCCTACTTACCACTCACAAAGCGCTCCATGGTAGTGGATCTGGCTATTTGAGAGACCGCCTTCTGCCAATTACCTCCCTGCGTCCCATCAGATCGCACAGGGTAGGCCTCCTCCGAATTCCATCCGCCAGTCAGTGCCGACTGGCGACTACACGGAGGAGAGCCTTCTCAGTTGCAGCTCCGACGCTATGGAACAATCTCCCCGTGGAGATCCGCACCCTCACCACCGCCCAGGCCTTCCGCACGGCCCTTAAGATCTGGCTATCCCATCAGGCCTGGGGATAAAAATCTTAGTTTGTCCCCTCCCGAATGATGAATGAATGTTGTGCTTTATTTTTAATATTATGTATTGTCTTATGTCTTTTGTCTTTGTACCCCCCTCCCCGTGTTTTGTAAGCCGCCCTGAGTCCCCTCAGGGAAAAGGGCGGCCTATAAATTATAATAAACACTCTATACACTCTAAACTCGTACTTCTGTCGGCTGCAGTGTCCCAGGGTAATCACCTTTTGCGACCTTCTGTCAATGGGGAAGCCAGATTCACTTAACAACCATTTTACCAACTGAACAATTGCAGTGGTTCACTTAGCAACTGTGACAAGAAAGGTGTAAAATAGGGCAAGCTCACTTTAACAATTGTCTCGCTTAACAACAGAAATTTTGGGCTCAATTGTGGTCGTTAAGTCAAGGACTACCACTATATAGAGGGAAGGGAAGAATTTTTTTTTTAAAGGGGGCTTTGATGCCAGAGGGAACATTTCTCTTGCTGAAAATTCTCTTTAATCTTTCTTTTTCTGATTAAATACATTTTATACATTTTGTATTTATTATATTTCTTAGTGCTTAATAAACCTCGTATTGTCTGGGTATTTAACTTGCTTAACAATACAGATTCTCTTCTTACTCTCCACCCCTTTTTTCCCAACCATTGGTAAAAGAAGTTCCAGGTTTGATAACCCTCCGTGTCTTCTTCCCGTTTGATTTCCAATGTCAGTCTATCCATTTCTGCACAATCTAATATCTTCTTAATTATCTCCTCGTCCTGCGGAGTTCCTTCATTTTGCCCGTGTTGTGCGAAGACAATCCTTACTGCTGTGTTTAACAGCTCTTTTTAATCTTTCGGATGGCTTTTCTGTCCACAAGGAACTTCTGCCACCAACGGAGGAACAGATTCTATGGACTCTGTTCCTAAATGTTTTTCTCCCCTTGTTACTACTCTCCCTCCCCTCCTTTTGAGTAGCTTCATCCCTTGCGCTTGCTGAGTGAATCCAGAAGCCTGATATTAGGAAGCAGCGGACGTCCCTTCTATTGTGCAGTTTTATCTGGGCTCACCACTGGAAATCCACCTTGGGGCGCCAGAGGGGGGGTCTCTCCTCCCTCCCTCTTCGGCAGAAAGGTCCCGACACAAAGCCATGTGCTGTGCAGGCATGAGATAATGCTAAGGCGCGAACAGATTGATGAAGGACTTGAAAGAAGCCTTGGGAAGAGCTATTCAACATGCTCTTTTCTTCTTCCACATGGCTGCCCTCGGGCTTCCTCATGCCTCGCAGCCCAGGATGCAGGGTTTTTAGTTTGGAAAAGGCCATGGGGCTGTTTCAAACCTTGCCCCCCCCCTCTTTATTCCCGTCTATTTCCAACAAGGGGAGGGGCAGAGAGACATGGCTGCAGTGGGCTTGTGTAACCAATGGTGTAAGCGAGAGAGGAAGGAGCGGAATCATCATCCTCATCAGAGGGGAATGCTATAATGAAAGTGTTAGAGTGAGCAGAGATGGACAAACTCACCAAAAAAAAAAAGAGAAGAGGAGAGAGAATATTAAATGGTATGGAACAAGTGGTACAAATGATTAGAGGAGAGGTGTAAAGCTTTAGGAAAGGCTAAATGAAGAGGACACAGGAGTTAGAAATTAACAATGGATAGGTTGAGGTGAACAAACAGGTATAAATGGAAATGGTACAAAATGAAGGATTGTTAATTTAGGAATGTATATAATAGTATCGTATGTATGGACAAAGAGAAACTGAAATAAGGGGAGAGAAGTGTATTTACAATGGATGTATATACCGAGGTGGAAATGTTGTACAGAAGGAAATTGCAATATATATATATATTTGTCTTTTTTAAAAAAAACCTGTTTAAAATTATTTTTAAAAAAAACAGAGGAAGGAACGGGGTGCTTAAGAGAACTACAGAATAACAGAGTTGGAAGGGACCTTGGAGATCTTCTAGTCCAACCCCCTGCTCAAGCAGGAAACCCTGTTTCCTGCATTTCATACAATGCTTGTCCAATCTTTTCTTACAAACCTCCAGGGTTGAAGCACCCACAACTTCTGGCGGCAAGCAGTTCCATTGATTAATTGTCCTCACTGTCAGGAAGTTTCTCCTTAATTCCAGGTTGGAATTATAGTTCTGAAAAACTCTTCTCTTGAAGAATGCCAAAACTAAAGTATGAGAATCCTCAAAGGAGAAAGCAAAGTACTCATGCATAGGTTTCAGAACTGGGGTTAACTGATCAGAGCTGGGACTTTTAATTGAAATAAATGAAATAAATGAAAAGAATTAGTTATTTGACCTATGCTTCTTTTTAGGCAACCTTTCTCAGCTTTCAGAACACAGAAAATACAACAAATGAAATGAGTATTTTGTTTGAAAAGAATTTGCTTGGTCTGATTAGTCTTAGTCAGAATTTGCTTAGTCAGTCTTCCAGGTGAAATAATGTTTATATTGCCAATTCTTACTTGTGATAAAATTAAACCAAACGTTGTTAAGATAATGCATTAATAATATGTTTAACCGAAATACAAAGAATGCAGGCATTCAGTGTAGAAGGAGATAATTATACAGCTTTTAAAATCACCCCTTCAGCAGCTAACAAATTAGTTCTAATTAAAAAGAAAAAGGAAAAAAAAACCCAAGATAAAACAACAGTGCTTCAGAATGGCAGGATGGTTCTGTTCTTCTCTACAAAATATTATAAACCACAAGAGAGTTTTCAAAATTACAGATAATAAGATTCTAAAGAAAAAGTGGCACCTTCTTGCTTTTATTCCAAAATATGGATGGAGGCCAAAATAAAAAACTCAGTTCCATTAACTTATACAGAGAACATGAGACTTCATGGAACACTGAGAAACCAAATGAAAAATATGTCTAGCACAAATTTCTGGCAATACATATTTGAAGTAAATCATCTTCTGCTTCTACTTCTTGGACTTTTCCCGCTGCTTTGAGATTTCAAACCTCACATCAATGCTTGTCAAGCCCAGAGTGAAATCCAATCGAATCCAATCCTTTACTTGCTTATACCTAAGAGACAGAATCTTGCCACATTAAAGCTATAGCCTTCTAACCTACTCGATCTATCCTGAGAGTTTCTAGGGTCTGGCTACCCTGAACGTCTTCCCTCCCGTCCCATCCAGCTCGGGGTTGGGCAGACTCTTAATCTGGGCCTCTCTCTGGGAAAGCTCAGGGTTGTAAAAAGTCGTGCCCCCTCCCTTATTCTCCAAGCCTACATTCCATCACAAAGGTACAGTGGGACCTCGGGTGCCAATCGTAATCCAGGATTCTGATCTGCACCCGATTTGGTTGTGACCAGAATCAAGACAAACTGTGCATGCACACACACACAAAAAAATGGTGCTGCAGGGGAAATTGCCACAGCTGTGTTTATTTGGCACCCAAGGATGTGAGGATGTGTTCGTGACATGAGTGAAACATTTGGCAGATTTTTCGGTCAGCACCTGAATCGTTCGTCGTCTGAGCCATTCGGGACCCGAGGTCCCACTGTATTGAGAATGGTGGACGATCCCCTCTCTATCCAACCTCTCTTCCAGAGACTTCTACCCTTTCTTTTCAAAAGACCTCATGTTTTCTACATTTGGCAGAGAAGGGAGTTGAGAAGGACAAGAAGCAAAAGATGGGAACTAATCAAGGAGAGGACCTAGGAAAACTAGAAGGAGAAATTTCCTGACCGTGAGGACAATTAACCAGTGGAACAGAAGTTGCCTCCAGACGTTGTGGGTGCTCCATCACTGGAGGCTTCTAAGAAGAGACTGGACAGCCACTCGTCTGGAATGGTGTAGGCCCGGGATGGCGAACCTATGGCATGCGTGCCACAGGTTGCACGAGGAGCCATTTGTCAGGACATGCGAGGCATTGCACTGTCAGCTCCATTGCGCATGTGTGCGCTGGCCAGCTGACTTTGGCTTTCTTTTAAGGCCGTTTTTCACCCTCCAGGGGGCAAAAACGGCCCTATGAGCAAACCAGAAGTCAGTTTCCAAACTTCCAGTTTGCCCGTAGGGTCAGTTTTTCGCTCTCCGGAGGCTTCAGGGAAGCTCCTGAAGCTTCTGGAGGGCCTCCGGGAGGGCGGGGGATGCTGTTTTCACCCTCCCCAGATTCCTAGAAAGCCTCTGGAGCCTGGGGAGGACGAAAAAAGAATGCAAAAAGCAAGGAGGGAGCGCTGGTCGCGCACATATGTGCATATGGGGGAGGCACACAGGCGTGCTGGTGTCGTGCGCATAGCATTATGGGTGTGGGCACGCGATCCAAAAAAGGTTAGCCATCACTGGTGTACGCTCTTCTGCTTGAGCAGGGGGCAATTACCTCCTGTAATTTGAGCTGAATGTAAGTGTGAAAGTGTCATCTGGCAAGTGGGTTACATTCACTACATATGCAGAAAAAAAGATCTGCACCTTTTAGTTTACATAAGCCCTTCTCCTTACTTATTAAGGCATCTAGCAACTTACGTAGAGCTAACAGTAGCCAGACGTACAGAAGCACATAAGGAATAGCTGTATAGGATATGAAACATGGAAAGACAAGAAAGTTTGTAATATTTTCTACAGCGTACACAGCTAGTATAGTCTTTCATTGAAACAGACATACTGATAACAAAACCAGAAACATTTCTGATTCCTATGTGTTAGTAACAGAGTCCTGACCTTCTATTATTTCTATTCTACTATTGAACAATCTTGAGAAACATCTTTCTCCATCACTTTTCTGCAGCATGAGATTAAAAACAGAGGGAAATCTCTATTAACCTGGAATATTTCAGCAAAGTTCTGAATCCTTTAAGTTAAAGTTTGGAAGTCATAAAACAACAACAACAAGAAAACCTTACCTGGTAGGTGTTGTCAAAGCTGTCATACATGAATCTGGTGATCAAGGAAGTCTTCCCAACTGGAAAAACCAAACAAGCAAACACATTGGTAACATCCAACTAAATTCTAAGCATCATCCTACTTCAGTTAAGGAAAAGGCATTTGACACGAATCCCATTTTGAAAATGATTGTGATTTACTGACAACAATTAAATGAGCCATATGGCCCCAAACTGTTCACTTTGAAATATTTTTAGCTTAAGAACATGTGAACACTTATTGTAACATCTGTCCCCATTACAATAAGATTCAACTGTTAAAAGCTCTTGCGCTTTGCAATTGTGGCTCCGAGTTGTTCAGTTGAACTCTGGGGAAAAAGAGTCTACCAATCCAGGCTTGGCTAAATGCAAGGATCAAGAACAGGGTCTCCAGACTTGGCAACTTTAGGATTTGTGAACTTCAACTCCCAGAATTCTCCAGCCAGCCAGAATTGCTTTGCCACCCATCCTGGGAGTCCCAGAGAGAGCTGGAAATATAGATAGATTAGATGATAGATTAGATAGATAGATAGATTAGATAGATAGATAGATAGATAGATAGATAAATAGATTAGATTAGATAGATTAGATAGATTTGATAAAATAGATTAGATAGATTTGATAAAATAGATTAGATAGATAGATTGATTGCTAGATAGATAGATGGATAGATGATGGATAGATGATAGATAGACAGACAGATAGAGATATATAGATATAGGTAGAGATATATAAATATAGATATCCTCTACTGAGATGGATGTACTTATTATCTCTCTGCCTAGGGTTTATATAATCTATATTTAACAATATGTCATGCCTGCAAGCCATATTTTCTTTTGGACTTCAGGCCTGCCACACTGTCTACTTTGTATTGTGGGAAAATGGGAGGAGAGATTATACAGAGTTGGGTGATATGTAGCCATAACAACATTCTTCTTAGAAACTCAAGGTCATCTTTGTCTACGACCTGGCCAGAACTGGATGGGAGGAATCTGTCTTCGTGGCAGTGGAAGACTGGAGCATGTGATGAACTTGTGGGTGTGGGGGCAGGATCTTGAACTTTCAACTGGGTGGGGAAAACCTGGAAGCTTTCAGATTCTGGTTTTCCCAGATGTGCCAACATGGCTTTTTGAATAAATTGGAACTTTGAGGAATCCTTTGCTTCGGACTCTGATTTAATTTTGGATGCTATTTGGAACCTGACACAATATTTAATTTTAATACTGTTTTTACATTTTTATCATGATAGCTTATATTTGCATTGTACTTTATTAGGTTGCTGAGAGCAGCCCAGAGTCACTTTTCTTGTGATGACAGACACATTAGATTGATAGATAATAGATGATAGATAGATAGATAGATAGATAGATAGATAGATAGATAGATAGATAGATAGATAGATAGAAAGAAAGAAAGATAGAGTGTGAGTGAGTGAGTGAGTGAATGAGTCACGAGGAGAAAAAGTAGTTCAATGCAAATGGAAAATTATGAACAAACAACAAATTTTCATTTGGTTGTCAGTGAAGATTCATAAGCCACCTGTCGCAAAAGTGAATAAGGAAGCCACTGCCAGTAACTCTTATAAAGTCTTGAATTCATCCCACCCATTGAACTCAATCATTAGAACAAGAGAATGATAACTTAATCAAGGAACTGTTGCATCTGTTATAAAAATTAGGCGCTTAAATTCCATTAGTTCCTTAAGAAAATTAGTAGTAAAAATTGCAGCTCATTCCCAACTGATAGGGTGTATGTTAATATTCTATAATCCGTGCAAATGAAGGAGGAAGTATGCAGGATTACAACTCTCACCCTCTGCAACCGATTCCACAATGTGGCAGAATTAATGGGAATTATAATCTAACACAAGCCTTTTATAGGGAAAATACAAGGAGATTCCTGTACAGTATGTAATATTAAATCCGCCGAGGGGCTTAATATTAAAGAAGGCTGAGGCAAGAATTTGCATCCCAGCCATGCTTATGGTGCTTGGCTTAACCAGCCCTTCCTTTCCTATTTAATAACAAAACAAAACACGAAAGTAATGAAAAGGAAGAAATATAACCGTGATCATGACCCTAACTCTAAAAATAAATCAAAGAGAAGATAGATTTGCATATTGAATAAACTCAGTGAGATGCAATTGTATCTTTCCTCCAGCTTGCAGCCGAAAAGCCAGAAAATACTTCCCACTTTGATGAAGCAGCCTTTTGTTCAAGTCTGCTTCAAGTGATGCTGCATTTCAGCCAAATTGTATTTACTGAGAAAAAAAAAAGAGGTTTATCATCCACAATAGGCGGCAAGGATTATATATTTCACACTTCAAATTAACAAGCATGGTACATATGACTTAACTCTGCAAGTCCCAAGTTCGTGTCTAAATAAACTAAATTTAGTTGTGTATTTATGAAAGTGAGTGCAGGAAGCTTTAAAAAAAAAAAAAAAAGCTATTTCCGGTACACCAGGCTTCTTGCCCACGTAGATTTAAAGCAGTCAGGAACATCATGTACTGCGAGCAAAGCAAGAGGACCGATTCCTGCTCAAAAGCACGATCTTGTTCACAAATGTGCTGTTGGAGAATTTCTCACACAGTAAAGATGTAAATTGACAAAGCTGCTAACCGGGGATTGGGAGCAAATGAAGAATCCTTTCTGGACAAAATGGGGGCCCCTGTTAATCTGTTATCTGTTAAAATAGACTCATATTCAAGAGAGGGTTACAACAGGAGTCATTCACTTAATGAAAAAGATGTATCTTTACCATACAATGGACCATATAATGGAACTAAGCCATTTAGAGCAGGGGTCACCAACCTTTCGGACCTCAGGGACCACTAAATTCATAATTTTAAATCCTGTGGACCACTAATATGAATTTTTAAAAAAGGTAAATAGTATTTCGTGCAATATAAAAAATGCCAGGGTTCCAAATAGCATCAAAAATTAGATCAGAGTTCAAGACAAAGTATTGCTCAAAGTTTCAATTTATGAAGAGAGCCATGTTGGAACATCTGGGAAACCCTGAATCTGAAAGCTTCCCGGTTTTCCCCACCCAGTTGAAAGTTCAAGATCTTGCCCCCACACCCACAAGTCCATCCCATGGTCCAATCTTCCCCATCCAGTTCCGGTCAGGTGCAGAGGTGCAAAGACAAAGGATGACCTTGGCTTTCTAGAAAGAATTTTGTTATGGCTACCTAGCATCTAACTCGATACAATCCCCTCTCCCATTTTCCCACCATAGAAAATGCATAATAGAAAGTGTGGCAGGCCAAAGATCCAAAAGAAAAGATGGCTGCAGGCCTGACAAAAAATGTAAATAATTTTTCTTGCGGACCACCAGTTGGTGACCGCTGATTTAGAGGTTTAAAGGGCAGTGTATCAACATCGTAACTTTTCCCAAAGGTGCTTTTTTCCAAAGAAAGCTTCTTGGATGAGAAGCAAAATGTCAACCCTGAAGCAAACTAGGCTGGAGCCATCTTTTGAACCCTCAGAGTCGCCATGACCTTGCAGAGGAGAGAGGGTGGTGGTGGTGGTGGAAATAACAGCCTACCTAGTAGTCAAAACAAAAAAGCACTCTCATGGAAACCAAGGTCCAATCCACAGGGGGCAGTTGAAGGAGGCGGGAAGTTGACCAAGGAGCCCGCCAAACATTCTAAATGGGCAATGAGACCTGTGATAATAGGGGAGGGGATCAATTGCTATTTTATTTTTTGTCATAACTGGGGGGGGGGAACTTTCAGAATTGGGTTTTATTGGCTGTGCCGACTTGATGCATCCAATAAACATGGTCTCCGAGGAATCTGCCTGCCTCGGAGTTCTACTTTTGATGGGTGCGTTACTCGGATCCCTGACACGAAATGTTTCCAAAGGGAAAAAACCCCAAGAATATCCAGTTGCCTTTTGGAGAAAACCCCCTCGGGACAACCATGACCTAGATGATGGGAGACTCCACAAACAATACCTTAACTTGTGACTGCACAGTGCAACAATACAACAGCTAAATCTTCACGGAGACAAATTTTTTCTCTCTCTTTTTCCCGACAATGGAATGTGGAAGAGTATGATTAAACCCATGATTAATAAAAGAGATAAGGAACCTTAGATTTGCATTACACTGAAAAATAAAGAAGAATAAAACTTCAAACTACTAAGTACCAGAAATTATTTTACTTATTTCTACTGAAATAGCAGTATAGGTGATCCCAAAGGTTCCTGGCCTTTTCTGAGCTTGCTTGTTTTTCTTGCAGACGTTTCACTACCCAAACTAGGTAACATTATCAGTGCAACGTCTGCAAGAAAACAAGCAAGCTCAGAGAGCAATAAGGACCCTTCATTTCAACCCCGAGCTACAAATATTCACCTTTATTAGTCCCAAAGGTGCTTTTCAAAAGGCAACTGAACTGAACTGACCAAGCTTCTTGGATGATGAGATGCAAAAGGTTGACTAGGAAAAAACTAAGAAACTCCACTTGTCTTTTGGAAAAGCACCTTTGGACTTTGCTTGTCAAACGGTCCCAAAAGAGGATCATATAACCCCGGGACGCTGCAACTGTCATAAGTACATGCCAGTTGCTGAGCATCTGAATTCTGATCACGTGACTATGGGGCTGCGGAAATGGTCCTAAGTGTGAAAAATGGTCATAAGTCACTTTTTTCAGTGCCCTTATAACTTCAAATGGTCACTAAATGAACTGCCGTTGGTCAAGGACTACCTGTATAATATATTGTCTTCTTCCCTGATAGAAGGAAGACTTTAAGGAGAGATTGCACCCACCTCACTGGAAGAGACAGAAATATTTTCTCGTGGCGGTTCTGAGCTATGCAGAGTGCAGAGTCCAGTTGACAATAAAATGATTCATTTTAATTAGTGTACATTCAAAGTGACCATAAAGTCATTCTGAGTTCTAAGTTCACCTCTTTTGACCTGGTCTTGCCAACCCTGAGGAAAGGAGCACCATTTCCTGGCTAGCTGACAGGTCATTGGGTATCTCCATTAGCACTGCTAAATGTGTCACTCTTCACTATTAATGGCCCATTCATTTAGCGCTTCAGTTTTAAGCATCCATTCCATTACCCCTTTCGGTGATTTATGACAGATCATTATACTATCTGTCCATAACATTAAACACCTCTACCAAAGGACTCCTGCCTTTATGACAAAGTGTCCCTCGGTACCACTGTAAGGAGAAGGAACACTTGCTATTGCCCTGTAGATGCAGGGCCCACATTTTTTTTAAGCCGTTTAATTTGGCTAGATACCACATAAAACCTCTCTAAGCATTCTCTTTTAATGTTTCTACGAGCATAGAAATTGTTTGGGCTTCTAAGAGCCAGGCTGGTCAAGGAATCTTAAAGGTTGCAGGCTAGAATGGGAAGTTTAAAAAAAAAACATTTGGAGGAAAAGCAGTGGAAAATCATTTCTGTGCTGTCGCCAAGAAAACTGCATGGGTGAATCAGGTATTCATTAGGAAATTTAGATTTTTAGATTTAGATTTTTATTAATATTTGTAGGCCGCCCTTTTCCCTGAGGGGACTCAGGGCTCACATAAAATCGGGGAGGGGGAATACAGACGTTAAACATAGAGACATATAATAAAATAGTAAACAACATACATTCATCATTCGGGAGGGGCAACTATCCTTGTCCCCAGGCCTGTCGGGCTAGCCAGTTCTTCAAGGCTGTGCGGAAGGCTTGGACGGTGGAGAGGGTAAGAATCTCCACGGGGAGCTCGTTCCAAAGGGTCGGGGCTACTACTGAGAAGGCCCTCCTCCTTGTAGTTGCCAGCCGACACTGGCTGGCCGATGGAATACGGAGGAGGCCTAATCTATGTGATCTTATTGGTCGCAGGGAGGTAATTGAGTTGGGGGTCTTGTGGGGGGCTTTATCTTTTTATGCAGAGGCCTGTAAAGTCTAGAAAAGGGCAAATCATATCCCTAGTATTCAAATGGGAAAAGAATGACAGACCATTCTGATAAGCAAGTTATATAGGAAGGAGTCACATGGTATGAGATTCAAATAAATCTATTCAAATGGGCCATCGCGTTTCCCCTAGCTTTCCTGGCTTTTATTAAGCTAGCAGATTTTTAATTGTGAAGAGGGGGTATGCTCTTAATTAAGATTAAGAGCAGATAAAGCCCTTGTGAATGTGCCCCAAGAGATTGCTTAAAAACCGCCTAGAGCTCAATTTAATCTGGTGGCAGATACCGAGCTGCTAAGTAATGCTGGAATCAAAGATATAAATCAATATAAAGAAAAAAAAATCAAACAAAGAAATACTGAGTTGTTTTTTTTTACTTTGATTCAGATGATTCTTAAAATAAATGGAAAACTGAAACCAGAACTTTTAAATCTTATATGCATAAAGATGGAAAATGCATTAATTCCCAAAATGGAAGAAGAATGGATGGTAAAGATGATAGCAATAGCAGTTAGACTTATATACCGCTTCATAGGGCTTTCAGCCCTCTCTAAGCGGTTTACAGAGTCAGCATATCGCCCCCAACAACAATCCGGGTCCTCATTTCACCCACCTCGGAAGGATGGAAGGCTGAGTCAACCTTCAGCCGGTGAGATTAGAACCGCTGAACTGCAGATAACAGTCAGCTGAAGTGGCCTGCAGTACTGCACCCTAACCACTGCGCCACCTTGGATGGAGATAGTAAAACTGGCTGCTTTAATCAAATAAAAGAATTTATCAACTTTTGTTTCTACTCGGAAACTGCTACTGGATTTTTTGCTCAAAACTGGCAAAAAAATAAAACTTTTGATTTTCTGTTTTGATGATCAGAATGGCTTGAAAATGTTGTGAAATGTTAAAGCAACAGATTAATGTCTTATTTTTATAATCTACTGCATTGAAGAAAGTCAGAAGTTCTTTTCCCCTTGCGCTTTTTTCCTTTTTTAATATTTTAAACTTTGGTTTCTTCTATAATTTTATCTTATAATGAAACCTAGAAGTATTTTTTTTATAAAAGGAATGATCAAGTGCGCAACAAGAGAAGGAAGCTGTTGGTATCCATCTGGGTGTGTGTGTGTGTGCAGGGCGGGTTTTGCCTGCCTGAAACACACACACACACACACACACAGGGATGGAGAGACATCATACCAGAAACATTTTTCCAGCCTAAACGGTCAGGACTCATTATGCAACCTCATGAACTATGTGAGCCAGCTACTCCCACACCTGCCCCTTCTCCCCCCTATGCCATGCAGCTTGTAACTTTCGATTCCCCGTCTCCCCACCCTCTGCTAGGTTGTAACTTTCTATTCCCCCTTTGCCATGATGTGATTTTCTATTGGTTTATTTGTAGAACGCTGTGACTTTTTCATTTGTTTACTTGTATCATGTGTGATTATATATGCCTTCTGATACGCTCCTTTTGATGACGCTGTAACTAACTTTTCTAATAAAAGAGACCTTCGATGTTCATTCGAAGCTCGCTCATCCCGAGGAATTCTGCCTGGTGTTTTCCTTTCAATTCGGCCAAGGACTCATCAGCGGCCCGCCAGTGTGGCAACAACGCCGCAGGAAGCAACAAAAAAGTACCAACTGAAAGGAATACAATTTTGAAAGGAAGGGGGAGGAAAAAGGAAAAGAAAAATATTCTAAAAACAAGAATGCACTTAGATGCACAGTGGGGCCGGCAGGGAACATCCTAAGAGGAGCAAAGTTGCTTTCCTGGGTGCTGAGAGGCAGCTGAGTAGCAATATGGACATGATGGTGCCTGGTTAAAAGTACAGAGCAGGGATTATCTGTTCTAGAGAAGAGTTTGAACCAGCAGCAGCTACGTTGGACTTTGCGAATCTTTCTAGCTTCTATCTGACTCTAGAAAATCTGGCCATCCATAGATAAATGGGAAGGAATCTGCATAAATATTCTTAAGTACTATAATAAACATGACAGAGTACTTTTTCCCATTCATCTACTGGCCTCCTCCATTGTCTAAAAGAACAAGAGCTACAGATTGCTGCTATTCCAAGCAAGAAATACAAGAGAAGAACAGGCCAGCCTGAACTGCATAGAAAAATGCCAGTCTTTTGCTTTCTGCCATTTATATACCAATGTCGCTCTTCTCCATTGTCTTGGTCTTTTTTTTTTAAAGTATGCCTGGGGGAAATAAAACAGAATAACAAAGTTGGAAGGGACCTTGGAGGTCTTCTGGTCCAACCTTCTGCTTATGCAGGAAACCCTACATCATTTTCAACAAATGGTTATCCAATCTCTTCTTAAAAACTTTCAGTGGTGGGAGCATTCACAACTTCTGGTGGCAAGCTGTTCCACTGGTTAATTGTTCTCACTGTCAGGTAGTTTCTCCTTAATTCCAGGTTGCTTCTCTTCTTGATTAGTTTCCACCCATTGCTTCTTGTTCTGCCCTCAGGTGCTTTGGAGAATAGTTTGACTCCCTCTTCTTTGTGGCAACCCCTGAGATATTGGAAGGCTCCTATCATGTCTCTCCTGGTCCTTCTCTTCACTAGACTAGCCATGCCCAGTTCCTGCAACCGTTCTTCATATGTCTTAGTCTCCAGTCCCCTAATCCTCTTTCTTGCTCTTCTCTGCACTCTTTCCGGAGTCTCCGCATCTTTTCTACATCGTGGCGACCACAATTGGATGCTGTATTCCAACTGTGGCCTTACCTAGGCCTTATAAAGTGGTATTCACCCTTCAGGTGATCTTGATTCTCTCCCTCTGTTGATGCAGCCTAGAACTGTGTTGGCTTTTTTGGCAGCTGCTGCACACGGCTGGCTCCTATTTAAGTGGTTGTTCACTTTGACTCCAAAGTGAATGATTCATAACTGTGAATCCCTCTCACAGTTACTACTGTTGAGCAAGGTACCACCTATACTGTACCTGTGCTTATTTCTTGCCTAAATCTAGAATTGCCTAAATGTCCATTTTTAATTGATATGAGATGCTTTAGAAGACAACTGTTTGAACGATGCCATAGCAAGTAAAAGTAGTCCCTGACTTATAACCATTTGTTTGGTGACCATTCAGTTATAATAGAGCTGCGGTGGCGCAGTGGTTAGAGTGCAGTACTGCAGCCACTTCAGCTGACTGTTAGCTGCAGTTTGGCTGTTCAAATCTCACCGGCTCAGGGTTGACTCAGCCTTCCATCCTTCCGAGGTGGGTAAAATGAGGACCCGGATTGTTGTTGGGGGCGATATGCTGACTCTGTAAACCGCTTAGAGATGGCTGAAAGCCCTATGAAGTGGTATATAAGTCTAACTGCTATTGCTATAATGGCATAATGGACTTGTGACCATTTTTCACACTTACAACTTTTGCAGCATCCCTGTGATCACATGACCAAAGTCCAGATGCTTGGCAATTGACTCGTATTTAAGACGGTTACCGTGTCTTGGAATCACCTGATCCCCTTTTGTAACCTTCTGACAAGCAAAGTCAATGGGGAAGCCAGATTCACTTAACAACCATGCTACTAACTTAACTACAGCAACTCACTTAACAACTGTAGCAACAAAGCGGGGCAAAATTCACTTAAATGTTTCAGTTAAAAAGCAGAAATTTCGGGCTCAATTGATTTCGTAAGTCGATGACTTCCTATATAATAGCAGCTGAAATCTTTTGATTGCCCAAACAATATATTAATTTCTCTATCACTTTAGGGTATTTTTCTGTTTAGAGTAAGACCCCCCACCCTCAAAAGGCCCCATGTTTTAATTCGTCAATTCTCTAAGCAGCCCTCTGAGCTGCCAAACTAAGACAAAGACTTTTTAAAAAGCAGTGCAGGCCATTAGCTAAGAATACAAGATTAAACCGGATGAAGGAAACCATCATGAATATTTATGACTGTCTGGTGGGGGGGGGGGGACCATGAAAGAAAGCTAACAGAAGAGCCCGAGATGGTAAGAAAAAAGCCGAAGTGACGTGTACCTAACAAAAGAGCATCCTCAAAAGAGAAAAATATTGTGCCGATAAAGGAGAATATTTGTAGCTCAGGGTTGAAATAAAGGGTCTTTGGTGGTCTCTGGGCTGAGCTGTTTTCTTACAGATGTTTCATTTCCCAAACCAACTAACATCATCAGTGCTATGGCCTAGGTTGGAGTTAACTGGCACTGCTATTTCTTTCTATGGAAAACTTAAATGAAAAGAAAAATCCTCAATTCTCAGCTATTTTTTCCATCCAATGAAAAAGGGAGAAAAACACTTGTTTTGAGTTTTCATTGTTCCTTTAAAAAAAGAACACCTGACGGGGTATGAGTTCTGTTCAGATAGAAAGACAGGTATTTAAAATGTTCCAGCAGCTGGTGTTGTTTTGTTCCAAGCTCAATAGCCAGTTTTTAAAAAAAAATATTTCTTCTACCGCTACAACAGGAAAACTGTCTTCCGAGTCTTCGTAAATCAGCAACAGCATACATTCAAGCAACGCCACAAATGGAATTTCATAAGCCCACTGCTTGCTGAATTAATTAAATTTGTCTTTCCTTTCTTTCAATTAAACACTCAGCACGACTAATAGCAATTACATAAGAATAAAGAATATAATTAGACAGAGAAGAAATTTCAAATTGGTACCATTAGACTCAAAGCTAACCATTAAAACGAACAATTAAAACATACGGAAAAAAAGAAAAATATTGGCTTTCTTTGTTTTCCTAGAGGAAAAAAGGCCACCTTCTTAGGGAGTGTATGATTTATACCTCCTTAAATAAATGAGATACTTGATCAAATGCAGGAGGGACTTCAAAAAAAGGCCCCACGATATAAATACAGAGGGAAAGATAATGGTCCCTCAGTCAGGCCCTAAACTCATGATGGCGAACCTTTTTCCCATCACATGCCAAAAGCGGGGGGAGGGCAGGGGCGGCGTGCGTGGGCATGTCCACACCCATAATTCTATGCGGCACATCCCACACGCATGTATGCGTGAACCCCACCTTCCCCCCACTTTTGGGGTGCGATGGACCCGTTTTTCACCCTCCCCAGGCTCCAGAGGCTTTCTAGGAGCATGGGGAGGGCGAAAAATGGCCTCCCTGCCATCCTCAGAGGTCCTCTGGAGGCTTCAGGAAGCTTCCCTGAAGAATCCGGAGGGTGAAAAACGGCCCTATGGGCAATCCAGAAGTTCGGGAATGGAGTTCCGGGTTGCCAGTAGGGCCGTTTTTCACCCTCCTTACCAAAAATGAGAAAAATGGCCCAACGCGGAAACCAGAAGTCCATTCCCGAACTTCCAGTTTGTGTGTTGGGTTGTTTTTTGGGCAAAAAACGACCAAAAATGAGGGCCAAAGTCAGCTGGCCAGCGCATGCATGAGCCCTGGAGTGCATGCCATAGTTTCACCATCATGGCCCTAAGCCATACCACCACGAGCTGGTTATTTTTGTTTTATTTTTTAATTTATACCACACCTTTATTATTTTCATAAAAACTAACAGAGGTGTACCTACCTACCTAATATTCTTTCCTCCTATTTTCCTCACAAGCATAGCTCTGTGAGGTGAATTGGGCAGAGAGAAAGGGACTGAACCAAGATCACCCAACTGGCTTTCATGGCCAAGGCAGGACTAGAACTCATTGCCACCTGGTGATTAGCCTAGAGTCACCCAGTCGGCTTTTGTCCCTAAGGCAGGACTGGAACTCACCTTCTCCTGCCTTCTAGCCTGGTGACTTCATCACTTGATCAAACTGGCTCTCAAACTGGTTATACAGGGGACACCTTTCTATGCAAGTGTTACATGATGCTGATTTCTAACCCTGCATAACTGTCCCACACTTAAATCCAAATTACAGGCTAATCTCAACACCATCATCATCACCATTCTATTTTTTTTTTAAAGGCCTGTAGTTTTGGTTGCCACGATGTAGAAAAGATGTGGAGACTCTCGAAAGAGTGCAGAGAAGAGCAACAAAGAGGATTAGGGGACTGGAGGCAAAAACATAGGAAGAACGGTTGCAGGAACTGGGTATGTCTATTTTAATGAAAAGAAGGACGAGGGGAGACATGATAGCAGCCTTCCAATATCTCAGGGGTTGCCCCAAAGAAGAGGGAGTCAAGCTATTCTCCAAAGCACCTGAGGGCAGAACAAGAAGCAATGGGTGGAAACTAATCAAGGAGAGAAGCAACTTAGAACAGAGGAGAAATTTCCTGACAGTTGGAACAATTAATCAGTGGAACAGAAGTTGCCTCCAGAAGTTGTGAATGCCCCAACGCTGGAAGTCTTCAAGAAGATGTTGGACAGCCATTTGTCTGAAACGGTATAGGGTTTCCTGCCTAGGCAGGGGGTTGGACTAGAAGACCTCCAAGGTCCCTTCCAACTCTGCTATTATATTGTATTGTAATGGATAAGTAAGAAGGTGGGTAAGTGTGGATATGTCAGGAGTGGGTAGTCAGGTCTAATGGTTGCTTTTTTCATTGACCAAAGCAGCAATGAAACCCGGCGTCTCCCTCAGTGACCGAGCAGCACTCTCTGGACAGGCACTGCTTTCTTCCATAGTATAGGTAGTCCTTGACTTATAACCAAAACGGACTCCAACATTTCTGTTGCCAAGCAACACAGTTGGCAGGGAGTTGTTGGGAGACATCAAGTAGGTAAGGATAACCATCTACTCTTATTGAAGCTGCAACCTAGAACTAGGGAGGAATTTCCTGACAGTTAGAACAATTAACCAATGGAAGGACTTGCCTCCAGAAGTTGTGAATGCTCCAACACTGGAAGTTTTTAAGATGTTGGATAACCATTTATCTGTAATGATGTAGGGTTTTCTGTCTGAGTAGGCGGTTGGACTAGAACAGGGCTCATAAATTCATAATTTTAAATCCTGTGGACCACTAATATGATCTGCCTAATGACTGGCTGGGTGGGCGTGGCCAACTTGATGTCACTCACATTGAGAGGCGCCTTGCTGGCCTCTATTCACTCCCCCCCTCCCAACCACTCCTCACCTATCCACCCAAGTTCCTTAGGGCTCCAACTGGAAGCAGTTGCTGCAGCTAAGCAGCCACCAGGAGAAAGAGTTGCCAAAACAGTTCAGTTCAAATTGGATCTGACCGAGAAGGAGGCTCAGCAGAAGCACCTGAGGACTAGAAGCATGGGCTTTCCAAGCAGAGGGAAGGCCTGCGAGAGTGCAAGGCCAGGTACCAGCGCCTGGAAGCTCAGTGGGCTGAGAGGGTCGGCCAGTTCCAGGCCATGATGCAGTCCCACTGGAACAAGGCCTTCTGGCTCTTTGCCACCAGCGACGCTTCCCTCCAGCCTTCGCCCAAAGCCCCCCACCAGGACGCCAAAGCAGACCCCAAGTGGAAATTTCTGCCTCCCCTCCAACCCTCACAAAAAGACTCCGAAGGGAGAGACTCAATGCAGCAACACAAATGTTCATTGCATATATCCGACCCAGAGGGTGCAGTTTAAGGACCCCTAATTTAGTGCAATATAAAAAATGCAAATCATTTTTCTGCAGATCGCCAACATTTTCTCGCGGACCACCAGTTGGTGACTGCTGGACTAGAAAACTTCCATGGTCCCTTCCAACTCTGTTATTCTATTCTAAGACCTGGGCAGCGCACAACGTCCTCATCCCCCATAAACTTTCCGCCTGCCTATCTCTCAACAAGGCTTCCTAGATGCAGCTCCGTTCGAGGCACTGGCATCTTATTGACTGTGTCCTTGTCGGAAGAAAAGACGGGCAGGAGATCAGAGCGACCAAGGTCATGTGTGGCGCTGATTGTTCGGAGTTCACAGGCTCCTTTTGTCTCCAAAATGAAGCTCCACATCAGGCCAAAGAGGCAACCGCAAGGAAACAAGGCCATGGGAAGAATTAATTAAGTCCAGCCCGGCTTCGGCACTGGCTGAAGATTTAGAAACTAAGCTTGCTGACCTACATCTTGCTGGCAGTGCCAAAGACGACCAGGAATGCTTCGGGGATATTGCCCATTCATCTGCACTGAAGATGCCAGGGCATTCTCCTCGCAAGAAGCCTGATCGGTTCGATGAGTATGGTGAGAAGATACGGGCTTTAGCTGTTGAAGAGCATCGCCTTTGTTGTGTCCATCATCATCAGCCACCAAGAAAAATGCTTTTGCTAGTGATTGTAAGAACAGGGGTCTCCAACCTTTGCAACTTTAAGACTTGTGGACTTCAACTCCCAGAATTCCTCAGCCAGCTTTGCTCCAATTTCAGAAGAAGTGTCATGAACTCCATACAGCCTTTGTTGATCTCACGAAAGCTTTTGATACGGTCAACCCACCAAGTCCTGTCACATTGATTCAGATGGTACACCAGTTCCGTGAAGGCCTGAGCATGGTGGTAGATGGCAGAGAATTCTCGGAGGCTTTCCCAGTCACCAATAAGCAGCTTGCACCCATATCGTTCAGCATGATGCTTACTGTGATCCATTGAGGGATGCTTTTCAGGGCAGTGATCTGGAACCAGCCTGAAGTAAAGAGTAGATGGGAAACTCTTCCACCTGACGGGACTTCAAACTATTCTCCAAAGCAGGCTGTGGCTAAATAGTATTTAGATATTTTTTTTAATCCAAACAGCCAAGTATATTTTAATATTTAGTCCTTTCTTTCATTTATGTTCTGATATATTGAAATACTGTGTAAAGTCTTGTACTCCCAATTTGGTCTACAAGCAAATAATCGGCAAGCATTATACCAGAAGAATTTAAGAATTCATCATCAAGCCTTTATTTAATTTCAGATTTCTTGCCTTGGCAGGATGTTATCAGTAACCATGGAAATATTGAGCCTGCTTTCAAATTGACTTACATAACACGCCAGTTCCAAGTCCATGAAACTTAGCTAATCATTCACGATAAGATACATTAAAATGGGTGTTTCTCTCTCCCCCCCCCCCATTCCAGTAGAAAACTCTTTCGGGAGCATAGAAATCAGATTACATCTTAAGTAGTAGGCAAAATGGGTGAAAATCCAGGGAAAGAGAATGTTGGTGATGCTGGAAAACATGACGGGGATGATCTAAAATGAAATATTGAGAGAAGATATTATGCATCTTGGATCCTCCTATCAGGTCATCCTGTGGAAGACGGCAGAAGAACCTAGAAAGGCCTCGGGCGGCATAAACAAAGGGACAAAAAACACTTCGCTCATACAAAGACAAAAATCCCAGAATACATTTCAAAAGCCCAGAATACGACGCTTCTTTTCAAGCAATCAATTTGTGAATCCCTAGCTCAGCAGATCGATGTGAACGCATTGGTGGAAGGTAAGACAACCTGGAGCAGAAAACAGATTCCAGATATCGACGTCCATAGCATGACGACCATTGTGGTCATCAACCTGAATAAATAAGTAACAGCAACTGGAACGATTATAGAGAAGCATCCAGCTGGAAATGTTCTTAAGGGAACTTTTTATCAGTTTGCAGAGCTGGAAAGCCATAGATATTGCAAACTGAAATAAGTCAGGAGACTGAAGCATGCCTGGACCCAAAATCTTGTCCCCGGGAGTGGGACCGTCTGGGGTAAGGCGCCGCCCTGAACTGTCCCTTCTTTGGAGCAGTGGGAAGCACTTCCGCTTGTCCTTGACCAGGTAGGGATCCAGAGCTGCCCAAAAAAGGCATCTCCTGTGAAAGGAGCAGATGCCAGGCACCACTGGTGGCGTACATCCGCCTGCCACTGTTGCAGCCACAGCAACCTATGAGATGCAATGGCTGAAGCGATCTCCCTTTTTCGGTAGCGTCCGCCGAAAATTGGACGGCTTCCACCAGTTTGTTGATGCCTTGGTGCGCTCTGACCTCGGTGATGGGGATTCGTGGCTGCAGCTCCTGTAGCCAGAGTAAGGGAGTCCGGTTGAAGAAGGAGGCGGTGGTGGCTGCCTTCACCGCCCAGACAGCTGCTTGATGCCCCCTTTGGAGGGTGAGGTCTGCCTTCCTGTCCTCCAACTTCAGAGCCTCCTCTGGTTCCCCAGGCAGATTAGTGGGGGTATGCAGTGCCAATACTGGAGCATCGATGGAGGGCTGAGATAGCACCCCGGCCATGTCCTGGTCCACATTGAAGAAGGTCCTGTCTGTGGATGAGAGCGTGGGTCCCTCTGTGGGGGCTGCCCATTGGCGCTTGACCGACTCAAGAAAGGCCCTGGTGGTTGGCACCGTGTCGGTCTCAATGGCCTGCTCATCAAAGATGGTTTCTGCAGAGAACCCCTGGCGATAAGATGGTGCTTCTGCTGCTCTGTTTCCGAGCTTGGCAGCTGCCTTGGCCTTAAACAGGAGTGACTTATACAATGAGGGCTGGAACAACCTGGTGAAGGCCGGCTTAGGAGGGGGCATGCCTTCGTCTTCGGATAGTTTATCCTCCCTAACTTCCCTCTCCTCGCAATCCAGGTCCCTGTCCTCTTGTGATGAGGCTGAGGAACTAGAACTGTCTTCCCCCTGGGTTTCCAGGCCCTCTGGTATCCTAGGAGAGGATGCCACCTGAGGCTGCATTTTTGGCTGCTGAAATGCCACTGACATGCATTGCTGGAAGGCCTGCATCATTAGGTCTTGAAAATTGGGGACCCCTGTGGGGGGGTTGCTGGCTGGAACCCATGCCCACCTGTGAGCATGAACCCAGTGAAGCCGTATGTGGGGGGGGGGGAATTGCCACCCCTGAGGAAGACCCCAAAGACCCGATGTGTCAATAGGGATCCTTGCTTGCAATGTGGGTGCCTCCCCTGTGGCCCCGCCTGTTGCAGGGACTCCAGAGGCCTTCCCCTTCTATCCCAGGCCTGGGATGGACTTAAGGCCACTTGCCTTTTTGTAGAGCTGCTCCAGCTTCCTGTGCCTTCGCCTTTCATACTTAGAGGGTTTGGAAGGCTTGTGACCACCCTCTGCCTCCAGCTCCGCCCTGGGGGAAAGGTGCTTTTTCTTGTCTCTAACCTTTGTCATCCCCCCCCTTTCTGGGCAGCCTCTGGGGTGGTCACTAACCTGGGCTGATCCTCTGCCCCTCTGGTGGGGCTGCTGGCTGTCACTGCAGGTACTTGGCTCCTGCCGGTCTCCTCGTTGCTGCTGGGCGCCGCCATCTTGGAACACGTGGCTCCTCCCGGCTTCAAGATGGCACCTTTTAAATCTCTTCTTCTGGCGGCTTGTGCTCCAAGGAGCTGCTATGCGTCCGCCGCCGGTTTTTCCCCCTTCTGCCTCTTTCTGGTGCCGCTAGAGGTTTGGCTCTGCCCATGGACCCCCTCCCTGGGCTACGTGGACAATAGTGCAGGCTCCACGGCATTTGGGAAGCCACGGTTCGCTGCTCGACCTTGCGGGGAACAGCGGAGCACTCCTGTGCCCAGCAGAGTTTCCGCGGCGAGGCTCACCTTCTGGGCGGGGATCCAGCACCGCCCACGCTTGTTGGTGGCCTGATTCGCGCCTCGTGGCGCTTAAGAAGCCGCGGCTCGCCACTCGACCCTGTGGGGAGCGGCGGAGCGCTCCGGCACCACTGGAGCCTCCACAGCAGGGCTTGCCTTTGGAAGGCTTGTGCCCTTTGTCTCCTGCTTGCCCGGCAGATTTCCTTTTCTGAGTGATACTTGCCTCACTCAGAGGCCTGGGCAGTGTGCCGCCCCCAAGGGGGCTTTTGGCAAACCTTTTTGCAGCTCAGGGAGCTGTCCAGCTCGCTTGCGGCTGCTGCTGTAGGGAAAGGAAATATTCCTTTTCCTTTCTTTAAAATTCTTCCAAATTATCGGAGATCCAGGGTGGCAAACAGTCCAGTTGAGGGACTGAGTCGATAACGGGGCGATGCCTAGTAGACCAGGGGCGTATCCCAAGAGCTTATCTGACTCAGTCCAATCAACGAGAGGATATGGTCAACCCATCCTGGATACTCCTCCCCTCACTATGGAGAAACCGTCGTAAGTCACTTTTTTCAATGCCATTGTAACTTCGGAGTCACCAAACAAATGGTTGTAAGTCAAGGACTACCTGTATATTTTATGCTATAAGCAGCACAGAGTCACTTCGAAGCAAGATGGGGGGCAAAAAAATAAATATCAACTAAAGTAGCAGAATCACGACAAAGCCAATGGTCCCTTGTATCAAACACTAAGAAATGTACAAAGACTTCTTCTCTCCAGATCCCACTGGTCACCTGCAAGAGTAATGTAAACTAATGCAATTCTGAGCAATTTATCCAAAATAAAAAAATAAAACATTTTTTTGTTATCTGTCAATTTATTGTTTGATACTTAAGAGTTTATATGGGTGGCCTTAAAGTCTTTCAAATAATAAATATATTTGTTAAAAAAATACTATTTGTAAAGGAATAAGTTTAAGTCTTCTGGGCTTTTTAAAAGATTTAGCAGGATCTAGCAAATCGTAAAAGAAGAAACTCTGAGAGGTCCATGAATATGGGTCGTTTTGTGATGAGGTCAGCTCAAGGCAGCGTGACACACAGAAGCAAATAAAGAGGTCGACTTAGCTATTGCTTCACTGCCTGTGACCTAGCCGGTGGCACGATGACTCTACCAGCATGACCAAAGTCCAGGTGATGAAAGCAGCAAAATTCTTTGCAGTAATCCTTAAAGTACGAACTCTATTGATTTTTGTAGCGTCATTTTTAATAGCTACTAAAATAAAAATCAATTGTAAAAAAAAAAAACAGCTGAAAAATGCACATGAAATCTTTGGGGAATTGTCCTAAGAGAAAAAAAAGGACATTCCAAAATGATAAAGTGAAAGACTTATCGCTAAAAAAAAAATATCTCAGCAATGTCTCTAATCAAGAGGACTTTGAGAGAATGTCAGCATTTGTTGTTCAAATGCAGCCATGCTGGCACTATCATGATGAAACACTATGGTACGCAATGAGTTGGACAGCCTTAAATCTAGTTAATAAATAAAATTCTATCAGATGAACATTGAACTATAAAAAAAAACCTGGATAAGCCTGCAATCCAAAACTTAACAATAATAGAAATCAGAGCCCCACAAATAGCACAAACTAGACTGGCACTAATTAGGAGAATTAAGCAGAAACATCCATTTAGAAATTAATGTAGCTGTATAATAACTAAACTGAACTATCAAACAGCTTAGTCTCTTGCAGATCAGTATACAAGTTATCTGTGGCAAGTAAAGTCAAATTATTCATTGAGGCAATACTTGATAGCAATACAGGTAGTCCTTGACTTACCACGGTTCATTTAGTGTCTGTTCGAAGTTACAACGGCATTGAAAAAAATGACTTATGACCATTTTTCAACCACTGCAGCATCCCTGTGGTCATGTGATCATAATTTAGATGCTTGATAACTGATTCGTATTTATGACGGTGGCAGTGCCCCGGGGGTCATGCAATCACTTTCTGAATCTTCTGACAAGCAAAGACAATGGGGAAACCAGATTCACTTAACAACCATGTTGCTAATTTAACAATTGCAGAGTTTCACTTAACAAATGTGGCAAGAAATGTTGTAAAAAGGGGCAAAACTCACTTAATAAATGTCTTGCTAACAACAGACATTCTGGGCTCAACTTTGATTATAAGTTGAGGATTATCTGTATAAGCTTTCAATATGGAGCTATTAAAGCCAGAGTGTGTTTGTGTGTTTGTCTGAAAACATTCTTCTGTGCCTGCACTTACAGTATCCAAGACATCTAAAACACCAGAGCTATGATGCTCATTCAACTCTTCAAGATGCAACCCAAAACTCTGAGGAGATCCAGCCTCAAACCGCTTCCTCTGCGGGACATAGGTCAATCATTATCCTTCAAGGAAAAGGAGGAATCTCTTGTCAAGACCTCCATCTTTATGATTGCAAGATTCTATAAAGCCCATTAGCAGTCCAGCTACTTCTCCCAGGGGGGCCTGAACTGACTACAGGAGATATTACAGCTGCCTATATAAAGCTTCAATTAGCTTTAGGATGTGCTGATGCCATTAAACTCGAGTAGAATGAGAAAGCTGCTGAGACAATTTCTCTTGATTAACCTAACTGCAATAATCCTTCTCAGACACCATTCTGTATAACTGGAGCTGACCGAGATTTTACTTCTGGCTGCTTTTTTTTCCTTGAGGGACTGTACTCCACTTACCTAATTTGCTGGTTCAAACTTGACTGTTTTGAAAAAATTTGGGAAAAGTGCAGAGAAGAGCAACTAAGATGATTTAAAGGCCTGGAGACTAAGACGTGCAAAGGTTGCAGGATTTGGGTTTGGCTAGTCTACAGAAAAAAAAGGACTGGGGGACATGATAGTGGTGTTCCAATATTTAAGGGGCTGCCACAAAGAAGAGAGACTTATTTTCCAATGCACCAGAAGGCAACAATGGATGGAAACTAATCAGAGAAGCAACCTAGAATGACAGTTGGTCTTACCTGAACTGTTTTAGGAGGTTTTGCGGGATTAGCCAGGATTGGGTATTGTGATGTCTAATTGGCCTTGAGACAGAGCTAATTTGAAGCCACGCCTCTGTGCTCCTTGCCTCTGGTTCCCAGTTTCAACAAGTCAAGACCACTGCAAAACACCTGAAAACAAGTCATAAGGGAACACACCCTACCCCCCTGAACTCCCCCAACCCCTGGACCAACGCTAGGGCGGGAACCTGGCTAATCCTGCAAAACCTCCTAAAACAACCGTTCAGGTAAGACCAACTGCCATTTTCTGGAGGAATTTTGCAGGATTAGCCAGGATTGGGACATACCCAAGTTAACGTCCCGGGGGGGGGGGGGGGGGCACTACTGGTCCTGGGCCCCTCATGCGCTACCACCTGTTGTAACACCCTATGACCAAACGCGACATCAGCCGATGCAAACGTATCTAACCTGTAGTGCCTGATAAGAGGAGACGGGGACGCCCATGTAGCCGCCCTGCAAATCTCCACGATAGGCGCCTGTGTGGCCCAGGCCGCCGAGGTAGCCGCACTCCTGGTGGAGTGTGCTGTGATGCCCTGGGGCACCGGAAGGTGCTGGACCTCATAGGCCAATGCGATGGCCAGTTTGATCCACCTCCCTGTAGCCGAGGAGGACACCCTCTTCCCCAGGGAAGACGGATAAAAGGAAACAAAGAGTGCCTCAGACTTCCTGAGGTCCTCCGTGCGTCTCAGGTTAATGCGCAAGGCATGCCTGACATCCAGCCGGTGGGGTGCCAAAGGCGCTCCCTATCATGAGACGGGTCTGGACAAAAATCCGGTAATACCACCTGCTGAGACCTGTGGAAAAGGGAGTTAACCTTGGGAACAAAAGTCGGATCCAGTCGCAGGATGACCTGATTATTGTGGAATGTACAAAGATCCGACCTGGAGAACGACGCCACCAGTTCGGAGGTGACCACCACAAGGAACACTACCTTAAGGGTTATGAACTTCAGGTCAACCATCCTCAGAGGTTCGAATGGTGCTCCTGTCATTGCTTGGAGAACCGTGGTGGGGCTCCATGTCGGAAACCTGTGGACTACTGGGGGACGGAGATTCCCCACACCCTTAAAAAACTTAATTAACGGGACCTGGGAAAGTGGAAGGAGCCCCTCTCTCCAAATAATCGGGGAGAGGGCTGCCACCTGTCTCCTGAGGATGCCATGTGAGAGCCCCCTATCCAATCCATCTTGGAGGAACGTGCGGTACCGAAGCCTCGCGAGGATTCGCTCCCGAGACCCGGCACCACTCTGCAAAGACTTGCCAGGTGGAATCATAAATCCTAGTGGTAGAATCCTTGCATGAAGCCTCAATTGTGGAGATCACCCTCTGTGAAAGCTGGGCCACTTTTAAGCGCTCCTGCTCAATCTCCACACAGCTAGCTGCAGCCACTGTGGCTCGGGATGCACCAGGTTCCCCTGTCTGAGGTCCACATCCCTCCCTGGGATCCTCCACGGGTGTGACAAGGACAGGCACATTAGGTCCGCAAACCACGCCCGGCGCAGCCAATAGAGCGCCACTAAGATGAGCTCCGCTTTCTCTGATATCATTTTCCGAACTACCCCACGGAGAAGGGAAAGGGGAGGGAAGGCGTAGAGCAGGCCCTTTGGCCACGGAATCCGAAACACGTCGACTCCCTCCGTCTCCCAAGCCAGGAACCGAGAGAAGAACCGATCCACCTAAGCATTCTGCGGTGTGGCACACAGGTCCACCTCCGGATGGCCGAAACTGGAGATCGCCTGGAACAGTTTCGGAGAAAGGCTCCAACTGAGCCAGTCGGCTTGATGGTTGTTCATTCCTGTGATGTGCTCCACCCTGAGTGATCGAAGATGCCTCTTTGCCCAGGTGCCCCCGTCAGAGCATTCATCACCTTGTGCAAGTCCCAGGAGGGGTACCTATGTACCGTGGGTGGTTTGAGGTTGGACGCCCCCTTCAGGAATTGCTTGACCAAGGGTTGGTGAGTGAGAGTCTGGGCTCTGTCGCACAGAGGCACAGATGAGATGGCCGAGACTTGTCTCCTAATTGTGTTGGGAGCTAACCCCCTGTCCAGGCCTGCCTGGAGAAATTCCAGCAGTAACGGAACGGTGGCTCTCACCGGATCTTGTCCCTGGGAGTTACACCATGTGGAAAAGGCCTGCCCAGCTCATGCCGTAAATGCACTCCGTGGAGGGTCTTCGGGCGGCCTGGATAGTCTCTATTACCCTGGGGGAGAATCTTTCCTCCCTCAGGATGCTCCGCTAAATCACCAAGCAGTCAACTGGAGCCATTCGGGTTCCAGGTGCTCCAAAGACCCCTGGCTGAGGGAGATCCTTTCCTGGGGGATCCTCCAAGCTCTGCCCACCGAGAGCGATTGGAGATCTGCAAACCATGGCCGCGTGGGCCAGTGGGGGGCAATCAGCACCACCTCTGCCCCCTCTTTTGGAAGAATCAGGAACCAAAAGCAACCTGTGTTTCTTCGGCCAGACAGAGTTGAAACTGGGAACCAAAAGCAAGGAGCACAGATGTGTGGCTTCAAATTAACTCTGTCTCGAGGCCAATTGGACATCACAATACTCAATCCTGGCTGATCCTGCAAAATACCTCCGGAAAACTAAGGAGAAATTTCCTGATAGTGAGAACAATCGACCGGTGGAACAACTTGTCTTCAGAAGTTGTGGGTGCTCAGACACTGGAAACTTTTAAGAAACTGGACAGCCACTTGTCAAAAATGGTACATGGCCTCCTGCTTGAGCAGGGGGTTGGACTAGAAGACCTCCAAGGTCTCTTCCAGATCTATTCTGATTCACAATAGATCCTTCTCTTTCAACCGGGCACCACTAATTTCTTCAACTAGCGATACAACCTGCAACAGGTGTAGCGAGAAGGAGGTTCACACAACTACGGTGCAGTCCACATTTCAACAATGTGTATGGTCTTAGAAATTACACCATAGGAGTCAGGGAGGGGGGAAAAAGCAATTAGTCATCCCTCTCATTGCAAGAACGGATAATAATTCAGTGCTATTCTTCGGAACTGTTAGGCAGAAACACAGCTTTGGGGGGGCCCTCTGCACGAGCTCCTGAGTAAGCAATTTGTGCAATTAAAGTTTGGTGTTTATGGCCTTATCTACCTTGCATTCTTAAGGAATTTGACAGTTCCTGCCATAGATATGTCTAATATTATAACAGCAAATTTTATTTTGCATGTGGCAAGGCCTAGGGGGTGGAGTAAACTGCCACCAACTTATTATGTTTTAGGAACGAGGTAGAAACCTATAATTTTTCCTACACTTTCTAGAGATTTGGAGGTGCTTTTAGTTCTAATGTTACTTTTAGCGTTTTAATTCATGTTATTGTTATAAACCACACACAGCCAGCCATTGAAATAGACATAAAATGTATACATATATAAATAGGATTAAATATAGATTAAAATTCTGTATGTAACATGCAGTCTCCTAACTGCTACAATTTTATGTTCAGTTAGATCAGACAATATCTTTTTTGATCTATTATAATTCACTGCTGGTGGAACAATTAGTGGTTGCCTCAGCTAAAGATTGCTTATTTTTATTGCACCAATTCCAGAGTCTCAATTTCTGAAAATAGTTATAATTTCCAAAAATGTCATATTCATTCCAAAATTCTTAGCCTTTCTTTAACTCCAGCCAAAGGCTTCTTACTTTAATATAAAACTGTGAAACTTTGTACTATTCAATTTAATTAAATTTTGTGTGGACTATAAAAAGACACTAACTACTCAATAACTGGTTCACAGCATTCTGAACCAGTTCTAATTGGGAAAACTCCAATTTCTTGAAACTCAAGAAAAATTATGCCACATTACTCCCATAATGACCGCTGTGTTTATACAGCTCACAGAATAGACAAGCATTGAATTGAATTAAATTACTAAATACTTTTTTTTGGCCAAATGTGATTAGACACACAAGGAAGTTGTCTCCAGTGCAGAAGTTCTCACTCTATTAGTGTGTATAATATAAATGTGCATGAATAACATAATTAATGCATTGATCATTTTGATTAAAACATGTTAGATAACTTATGATCATGCTTAGGGTAGAGAGAATGTTCAACTTTGCTATTATATTTTATGGACCAAAATGGCCTTTGTTTTTCTCCAAATCAGTAGGGTTGAAAAGCTGAATATTATGCAATGTCCTTATGCTTCCAGAGAACTTCAGCAGAATACTGAGTGTTCTAGTTAACTAGAGCAGAATACCTTTTTAAGAAGTGGCCATTTGCTTGCTTACTCTATTCTCACTTTGAGATCTAAAACCGATAGACAAGAAGGTAATTTGATATGATTCTTCCAAGCTCATATCTTCTTGCTCTTTCATCAAATTAAGCCTGTTAACACCTAGTCCTTTAGCTTTTGTGTGTGTGTGTGTGTGTATGCGCGCGTGCACATACTCTCACAAACATATATTTCTCATTTCCCTCAGCAATTAAATCCACCACACACTGAAACACTACATTGAGTACATATGAATACTTAAACTTTCATTTAATAATTAGCCATCATAAATGTGAGTTAGTTGTCAGGAATCCGAATGTAAATCATATGGCCATGAGGATGCTGCTGCAATGATCATAAGTGTGGGGGGGAAGTCATAAGTCACTTTTTTCAATGCCGTTGTAAGTTTGAATGGTCACTAAGCGAACTGTTGTCAGTCAAGGACTACCTGTATACCAAAGGTCATCTAAAGTGTTAATAAAACTGTCTTACCCCAAAAAGGGAATGGACTCATTCAATTGCCTCAGAGGAGAGGACCACAACCACTGCAAGGAGATCTTGGCTAAAAATTAGGAGAAACGTACTGGTGACACTGGAACAGTTCGTGTTTTATAAACCAAAACATCATGGCAAAGTCTTAGAAATGCTGAAGTTTTACCCAGCATTACCAGTCTGGCATCATTCAGAAGCCTAGACTGAATAACCTCCATCTTCCCTTCCAGCTCTTTATGTAAAGACAATGAGAATTCTGGGGACTGTGAGTGTGAACCGTATCTAGTTTTAGGCCACCTTCCCTGATCTGATTTCTTCTGGAAGGCTCTGAAATTTTTCTGCCATGCTGGCCAATACATTTGGAGGGCGTTAGGCTAGGCAAGGCTACAATAGTTTATTCTTCTGCTGCTTCCAGATTCCATCTCAAACACAAAGTCGAACTGCATAATTACAAATCTTCAGTGGTGCAAACAAAAATGGGCACGGGAAAAACTCTGAAATATTTAGCAGCTACAAAGTGTATACAGCAAAGGGATGCTTTGGCCCCATGGCCACTTCACATGCTAAGCTGAATTACACCAGTGGTGAAATTGGATCAGTCAAGGACTACCTGTATACCAAAGGTCATCTAAAGTGTTAATAAAACTGTCTTACCCCAAAAAGGGAATGGACTCATTCAATTGCCTCAGAGGAGAGGACCACAGTGGCGCAGTGGTTAAAAGCAGCACTGCAGGCTACTGCTAGATCAGCAGGTCAGCGGTTCAAATCTCACCGGCTCAGGGTTGACTCAGCCTTCCATCCTTCCGAGGTGGGTAAAATGAGGACCCAGATTGTTGGGGGCAATATGCTGACTCTCTGTAAACCGCTTAGAGAGGCCTGAAAGGCCTATGAAGCGGTATATAAGTCTATTGCTATTGCTATTGGATCTGGATTTCAGAGACCTCAATTTCTTGTTGCAGAACCTGAAGAACTCGCAACATTTTAAATCCACAAAATGATTGTATGAAATAAACTTCATTCTATATTTATAGAAATAGACATGCCCCCAAATAAATGCAAACTTTTCCAATGATGTCTAAAGAATCTTTGCAAAATAATAGTTGAAGAACTGAAATCAGTCAGTCCAGGTTGAGTCCAAAAATGGCTATAAAGGTCAAACAAACTCACACTACAATTTGGAATAACATACCGAAGACCTATAAGAACCTATGGTATTTAGTCTTCAAACATATATAATTTACAGATATTGTTGTAAGAGCAAAATGAAAGACCGGGAGAACAAGGATTAAAGAAAGTTACAATGAATTATTTAATTCAGACAGAACTTCCCTTAAGAATTATGTTGGTTCAAAGACTGGAAACAGATCTGACTAAAAGCCACATTATTATTATTTTTCCATAGATCAGTTGCCATTTCCATTTCTAAATAGAATATATTTTTAAGCATACATAAACATAGAATCACTGCAGACTATCTAATCTCCGGTAGCACCCTTGTAAATCAATATTTACTCTTGTTAAAACTGGGGACCTGAACTTAAATTAAGACTCAGCAAGCATTAACAATTAACAGGAAGATTTATGTTGCCAGAATAAAAAGAGAGACCTGAAGTGCCATATTAAAGTAATTTCCTATAAGTTGTCAACTACTTCTAAAAACTCCAAATGTACCAACCTCTGCAACTGTAACACTCCATGCTATTAAACCTTGCAGTAAGACAGGCTGATTTTTTCCCAGCAAATATATTCAAAGTACATGCCTCAGGATCTTTCAATTTAGGTTGTATATTGTTTTCTCTCTACTCTGTTCATCCTTCTCTGAAGTAACAATTATAATTGTCTCTAGAGAAAAACACTGCTCTTTATAGTGCTGCCAGTGTGCTTCATAACTCTTGCAACAGTACTTTATAGAAAATATCCTGAGGGACAGTTATCATGGCTAATAGCTATATAAATCAAGTTTGAAAACCTGAACAATGAGAGTCCAAATACTAACTGATGGATGTAAGGGGGGGGGGGGGAAGGACCCTTGGCTGACATCCTGTTCTCAGCTTCTCAGGTACAGACATTAGACTCGAATTCCTCAACTTTCCTCCAAGAAAGCATATTATTGTCATCTCCCTCCCCCTCCCGAAAAAGAGCCCCTGGGAAATGAGGCTAAAAAAAGTCATTGTCTGAAGTCCATCTAACTAGCATTTAGTTTCTCAAGCACACAAACTCTCTCTATATACAAAATGGAACCATTAAGTCAACCCTAATCAGGTGACTTTCAAGACCATCAAGAAAACCACCAAGTACTGTATCCACTGTCCTGGAAAGGTGAAAGAAAAATATTAAAATGTAGATCCCTGTGCAAATGCCTAGGTTAGGGCTTTGATATCTGTGTACTGCAGTGAATAAATCTCTATTTGTAGCTTCATTCATCTCTGCAATAATGAAATGATTATTGCCGAGTCATATCCATAAGCCTTTGCTAAGTAAGACAATTCCTGAATGAAGAATCTTTAGAAACTATTTAAAGCTCAACAATAAAGGGATATTTTTTTTAACAAATCACCAAGGAAATGAATAATATTATGGTTTTCATTATTTCATTTGTAGCCTACTTTTCATCAGAAAAGATCATCAGTAGCCTACAAGGAGTCTATAAATAAAAGTTTGTGAGCTAGAGTCTAGACCAGGGATCTCCAACCTCAACAACTTTTAGCCTGGAGAACTTCAACTCCCAGAATTCCCTGGCCGGACTTTAAGTCCTCCAGGCTTAAAGTTGCCACGGTTGGAGACCTCTGGTCTAGAGAACAGTTCTTCTAAAGACAGGAAGCTCATTGGATGAACTTCAGGTAATGACTTTTTTTAGCTTCACTTCCCTGGGGCTTTTGTTTTTCAGGGGGGGAAAAGATTACACACAGTGTGCTTTCTTGGAGAAAATTTGGAGAATTCAAGCACAAATTAAACCAGTAACATATTCATAAACAATACTGCACATATGCAGCTCAACATTTACAGGAACCTGCCATGTGTATGGAGTAAGATATAAGTGACAGGAAAATTAAAGTAAGAAACCTGCACAATTCAATTCCCATTCACTTCAGAAAAATATGGGTTTCATGTGAAAATAATACTGTTTAATCTATCATAAAGATGCCTTAAATTTTATTTAGATCTGTGGTCTGTTTGCCACCAACATATCTGCTGTATCATATAAGCAATGGCATAAATATATCAGACAATAAATCCATTATTCCTAACTGATGGAAAATTATGATTCCTGAGTCAAATGGTAATCACTGGAAGTATTTATGAGTTGCTTTACGTGTGAGATTGGCAGCATATAAACTTAATAAATATATGAAGGTATTTTAAACAGATTTACCTTAGCATTTTTACTGATTCCATTCATATACCACCAGAATCATAAACACACCTTGCATATTAATGTAGCTGTTCATGATATCAAGCTATTAATCTACATTGGTTAGCTAGTATTTTTTTTAACTAGAAAGGTTAGGGAGAAATCATTCCATAAACAGATATTTTATGACTAAGTGGTTCTTCCCCCTGCAAAATAATGAAAGCAATAAGGAATTCTGGATTTTGATGGTGATGGAAGAATGGGAAAGTAGAGAAGATACAAGAAATATCCTGTAGTAAACGTTTAGATTATTACTACTTGAAGTGTTTTGTTTCTAAGACTCAATGCCTGTCTTTAAAGCAAACTGTCAACTTTTCATCTCACTCTGCATCCTATCGAAGCATCAAAACCGGGTATGAATCAGCAGTATTGTTTTACTTTGTAGCTATGTAAAATATTCTCTAATCATTTTTAGAAGCATGACATTAATAGAAATGTTCATTTTCGAAGAGTGATGGCAATTACATTCGAGCAGACCTGTCACAATGCTTTACCACAAAGACAATTCCAGTCATAGTTGAGAAAATCTATGGTATCTTTTCTTTCTTAATGAATCCTATCACTCTTCCACTGAAGGAACTGGGCCAAATCAGACAAACAGTAAATTACAGCCCTTACCAAAATATTATTTTAAAAGTCTCACTGTCAGCTCCTCTTCATTTACTTAACAAATTTGGTGATTGTAATTCTTTCAAAATATATATATATATATATAAGCCCTCCTTTCTAGTTTCCAACTCAATCAACACTATCAGGCACAAGTACACCATCACATGCTAATGGTTTGTTCCTTATTCTTTCATCAAATTGAAAATCTCAGCATAGAACTGAGTGTTGAGTATGTATTTATCCTAAAAGAACACTTTTATTTTTGTTACAGTGGGGATTCAAGCTAAATTCTTATAGTGAATTTAAAACTACTAAATTATCCCAGATTAAATTCAGCAAAAGGTTTCAAAGTTTGAGGATTTATCTCTTCCCTGCAAAAGAATTACAGAAAATCTTAAAATGCAGTTAATTGGGAAAACTATCACTCTATGGCCATGATAGTGAACCAGTGGCACTCAGTGGCCCCTCTGTGGACACATGTGCCATCGCCAGCTGCTCTTCTGGTTTCCGGCATGCACATGTGCACTGGCCAGCTTATCTTTGTGCATGCCGGAGAGCCAGAGACCCAAAGACCAGCTGGCTGGCACTCATGTGTGTAGCAGAAACCAAAAGACCAAGTGGCTGGCGCAGGCATGCACACTGGCCAGCTGGTCTTCCGAGTTTCCGGGATTCTAGCATGCACAAAAGTTTCGGTTTGGGCACTCGGTGCCGAAAAGGTTTGCCATCACTGCTCTATGGAGCTTTGATGCCGTTGTTAGTTGCAAAGTCATGTCCGACCCATCGCGACCTCATGGACGACGTTCCTCCAGGTCTTCCTGTCCTCTCCCATCCTCTGGAGTCCATTCAAGCTCAGGCCAACTGCTTCGGGGACTCCATCCAGCCACCTCCTTCTCTGTCGCCCCCTTCTTCTTCTGCCCTCAATCTTTTCCAGCATGAGGCTCTTCTAATGGAGCTAGTCAACAGATTTTTTTAAAAATCTATTAGAAAAATGTAGTATTCCCAGATCCGGGAAATAATACAATTCATCCCAAAGTCAGAAATAGCTAGAATTTCTGAAGCCCAGGCTTTCCAAATTAGCAACTGAACTATGACAGGGAAAAGGCAGCCAAAGGAAATGACAGTGTTGCTTTCCGTCTTTTGTGTTAGCTTCCAGTCTGATGCCACGGATGCACCAATAGAGAAAACCAAGACAGGCTCAGACATAACACAATACCGAAATCCCATTGCTTCAGCTTGGTTTACCGAATCAACCCAGGCAACTAGACGTGCAATTAGCATGCTAAGCTGGATTCACAAAACACTCTTTGCCAACAGCCATGTTTTGGCTTATTATGCAGCGGACAAGCCTCAGAATTGGAAATCAACACATCCATTGAGAAAGGATTAAATTGATCTGGATTAAAATCAGAGGGTGTTTTTCCCCCCCTCCCCATCCAAAGAATGATGGGCCAGCAGCAGGGAATGCCAGGCCATCCAGCGAGCCCTTGAATACAAATATATATATATATAAAAATATAACGAATGTGAATGCATTACAGTCGTTTTCCAGGTGGGGTTTTCTCTCCTGGGGTTTTAGGAGGAGGAAAAAGTGATCCAGTGAAAGCAAAGGTGGTTTATTACAGCGGGGATAAGAGGATTTTTTTAGGATGGGAGAAGGAGGAAGATCAGATCCGGACTCTTCCTCCCCCCCTCAATTAATAGTTCTAATTATTATTATTATTATTAATAATAATAATAATAGTAAGCTTATATCCTCCAACATTACCTTAACAGTTCCTAGGTCCTTGGTTAGGACTCGAACTGTTGAGCTACCAACCAGCCTCAAAGGCTGTGAATCTCACTAAAGATTAACCAAATAATATTAATAATAATATTAATATTAATAATAATGGCTTCTTTTGGCCCCACCCGGGCATCTGATTTTCCTTCCTGCCCCTCGTTTGTCAGAGGAAGAAATCAGAGCGCAAGAAAACAACAACCAGGAGGAAGAGGAGAGAAGTAGATGATGAGGAGAGAAGTAGATGATGATGAAGGTGAAGATGATGATGATAATAATAATAATAATAATAATAATAATAATAATAATAATGACAATGTTAATAGAAAGATCGAAGTCTCCTTGCCGAAGCTGGATGAAAGCCAGAACCGAAGCGAGGCGACCCCGGAGCAGCCCCCGCGCTCTTGCCCTTCAGCCCCCCCCCCACGCACCCCCTTCACCCCACCGCCGCCTTGCCCGCGCGGGGGCTCATGGGAGTTGTAGTCTCCGCGCTGAAGCCATCGCCGTCGTAAGGCCCGACTGGGGCGCTGGGCCGGCCCGCCACTCACCGCTTTGCTCGCCGAGAAAGACCAGCTTGAATTTCCGCAGCGGGTTGCCGAAATCCCCGCCCGCCGACATGATGGGGATGATGGTAATACACCGCTGCCGGAGGAAGAGGAGGAGCGGGAGGAGGAGAGAAGGAGCCGCCGCCGCCGGGTCTCCCCAGCTGACTCTCGGGCGGGGGGGGAAGAAGAGGAGGAGGAAGAGGAGGACGGGCAGCGCCGCCTCAGGCCTTCTCCTCAGGCGCCTGAGGGGGGTTAGGCCTTTCCCCTCACGGACCCGGCCCGACGCGCGGAGAGAGGGAGGGAGGAGCGGCCGGCGGTCGTGAGACGGCGGGAGTTCCTCCGGGCGAGACTGAGGGAAGCGGGAGCCGAGCCCAGCCTCGGCCACGACACCAGCTCGCCCGCGCCGCTGAGGCAATGCCGGCTCCGCCCGCCGCCCGCCTCTCCTCAGGCCAGGCCCCACCTCCCAGTCGGACCGCCCCGCCCACCTTTCCTCCCGCCGCCCAATCAGGAAGGGGGAGAAACCTCCTTGCCTCGCGCGGATTGGAGGGACGAGGGAAAGGGGTGGGTCCCGGCCGGCGCGAGCGCCCGTCGGTCACCCGCTTGGCTCCAACCGCCGGGAGAACTAGGAGGGTGACGCCAGCAGGAGTAGTGCGCAGGCGCCAAAAAGAGGTGGGGTGGAGAGAGAGAGACAGACAGACAGGGTGGGGGGGAGAGAGAGAGAGAGAAAGAGAAGCCTTTAGAAAAGAGAAGAGGGCGTGGTTTTGCGAGGTCTTGACGTCGCGTACCTGCGCGTCACACGGGCGGTAAGCATTGGTCGAAATGGCCCCCGGAGGCGGGTTTTGTGAAAATCGTTATCCGTTCCCATGGTTACTCGCCCCTCCTCTCCCTGCTCGGGTTTCAGGGACATTCTTAATGGGAAAGGCTTCTGCAACGTGGCGCCCCCGACTATTATTGTTCATAATAAATTTATACTGCGCCCGACTCGCTTTACACTAGGCAGCATTATAGCTTTCATTAATCCTCACCCTGACACGAAGGGAGTTGCAGTCCAAGAGTTATGAACTGCACCTTGGCTGAAGAAAGCAGAAAAATTGGAATATTATGTTATATTATATATTTTAGTATAATATAATATATTACATAATATTGCTATATTACAGTATATTATAATATATTGCTATATTATAATATATTGCTATATTATAGTATATTACTATATTATTTATTATATTATTCTATATTATTTATTTATTTATTTATTTATTTATTAGACTTCTATACCGCTTAATAGGGCTTTCAGCCCTCTCTAAGCGGTTTACAAATTTTTTAGCAAATTGAGTTAGCAACTTGCCCCCACAGTCTGGGTCCTCTATATTCTATATTATGCTACATTATACCATAAGGTAAAGGTTCCCCTCGCACATAAATGCTAGTCGTTCCCCACTCCAGGGGGCGCTGCTCATCTCCGTTTCAAAGCCGAAGAGCCAGCGCTGTCCGAAGACGTCTCCGTGGTCATGTGGCCGGCATGACTTAATGCCGAAGGCGCACAGAACACTGTTCCCTTCCCAGAAGCTGGGATGAGTCACGGGAGCTCACTCCATCATGTATAGGGGCCGGGGGGGGGGAGGCTTCATGGAGGCCTGCTAGGCTCAAAATAGGGCACAGGGGGGAGTCACATGCCTGTGCAGGGGAGCAGGGCACATTGCATTATAGGTGTGGGCATACACATACGCACGCACGCTTTTTCAGCACGCCAGGGCAAAAAGGCTAGACATCACTGGTTTAGGATCTCCTGCTCGAGAAAGGGGGTTGGACTAGAAGGCCTCCAAGGTGCCTTCCAACCCTGTTATTCTATGTTCTGTGTTGGAGGTTGCCATGACCACAAAGCTGGCGCAGTGGTTAAATGCAGCACTGCAGGCTACTTCAGCTGACTGCAGTTCTGCAGTTCTGCAGTTCGGCTGTTCAAATTTCACCGGCTCAGGGTTGACTCAGCCTTCCATCCTTCCGAGGTGGGTGAAATGAGGACCCGGATTGCGTGGCACGACAAAACCGCGCTCGACTAAGCCGCGCCCGATTAAACCGCGTCGCTGATGTCATCAACAGGGCGACAACAGCGAGCGCGGAGAAAGAAGTGCGCTTTAAATAGCTCTTTGAAAGCAAGCCGATTCAACTTAAGGTAAGGGTTAGGGTTAGGTTTAGGGTTAGGTTAAGGGTTAGGGTTAGGGTTAGGTTAAGGGTTAGGTTTAGGGTTAGGTTAAGGGTTAGGTTTAGGGTTAGGTTAAGGGTTAGGGTTAGGGTTAGGTTAAGGGTTAGGATTAGGTTTAGGGTTAGGTTAAGGGTTAGGTTAAGGGTTAGGTTAAGGGTTAGGTTTAGGGTTAGGTTTAGAATTAGGTTTAGGGGGGTTAGGTTTAGGTTTAGGGGTTAATTTTAGGTTTAGCGTTTACAGCGTGCTTCTGTCTCTGCGCTGTTGTCGCCCTGTTGATGACGTCAGCTACGCGGTTTCGTCGAGCGCGCTTTAGTCGAACGCCGTTTTGTGGTGGAACCCCCGGATTGTTGTTGGGGGCGATATGCTGACTCTGTAAACCGCTTAGAGAGGGCTGAAAGCCCTATGAAGCGGCATATAAGTCGAACCGCTATTGCTATTTGCTGCGAAATGGATTCGGCGTCCAAGAAACGGGGCCAACCTCGAATGGTCTTCAAAAGAAAGGCATCCAAATCAGTAAGGATTTTTTGTTTTTAAATTCATGGCACGGGACGTCGGTGTCTCCTCCCAAACAAACGAGAAAGCGGGGCTCATGAATGCCGGCCTCGCGGGGAGAACGCTTTCGCAATGGCCTTTTCTCGCTGGAACCCACGGATGAACGATCGAGAGATGGATGACGGCTGCCCAACGCCACCTGAGGCGCACAACCCCCCCCCCCCCCCGGCGGGTTGCTGTATGATTCCCACGCCTTTCAATCAAGTTTGCTGCAGAAGAAAACTCCCCGGTGGATTGAGCCCATTAGCAGAACTCATAGGTTGCTAAGCGCCTGCCTCCGAGAACATCAAAACGTCGCTACCTTGCAGGCCACACATATTGTTGTGTGATCTTTTTCTTTCTTTCCCCAAGCTCTGGTAAACGGATGGCACAGTCTTCATTCTATTCATAACACACAGACAGCTTCCTCCGCGTTGGGTGATTCATCTTAGTGTTTCAAGAGGGGGGGCCACAGCGGAGACCTGCCAATCAAACCTTACAACACGCAGCGTGATGGTTGAAATCTCCGGATATTTCAATTCTCGTTCCACCTGGCCCTAATATCTTATCTACCCCCAACCACACTGGTCTCTTGTTTCCTCCTTGTCACTAAGCATCCTCTGTCCTCTTGGAATTTCCTTTCTCTGCAATTCCTAGCGGCAATGAGAGAAAAGCGTCGTATTTCAAAGAACCGAACGTCGTTTTGATTTTTGTGGGTTTATCAGACTGTTTTTTAATCCCACCTTCGTGGCATTATAAATAGCTCAAGGCAGCAAGCATATTTAATGCGGTTCCACCACAAACCGCGCTCGACTAAACCGCGCAGGACGAAACCGCGTAGCTGACGTCATCAATGGGGCGACAACAGCGTGGAGACAGAAGCACGCTGTAAACGCTAAACCTAAAATTAACCCCTAAACCTAACCCCCCTAAACCTAACCCTAAACCTAACCCTAAACCTAACCCTTAAACTAACCCTAAACCTAACCCTTAACCTAACCCTAAACCTAATCCTAACCCTTAACCTAACCCTAACCCTAACCCTTAAACTAACCCTAAACCTAACCCTTAAACTAACCCTAAACCTAACCCTAAACCTAACCCTAAAATGAGGACCCAGATTGTTGGGGGCAATATGCTGACTCTCTGTAAACCGCTTAGAGAGGGCTGAAAGCCCTATGAAGCGGTATATAAGTCCACTGCTATTGCTAAACTAACCCTAAACCTAACCCTAAACCTAACCCTTAAACTAACCCTAAACCTAACCCTTAACCTAACCCTAAACCTAATCCTAACCCTTAACCTAACCCTAAACCTAAACCTAAACCTAATCCTAACCCTTAACCTAACCCTAAACCTAACCCTAACCCTTAACCTAACCCTAACCCTTAACCTAACCCTAAACCTAACCGTAACCCTTAACCTAACCCTAAACCTAACCCTAACCCTTAACCTAACCCTTAACCCTAACCCTTAACCTAACCCTAACCCTAACCCTAACCCTAACCCTAACCCTAACCCTAAACCTAACCCTTACCTTAACTTGAATTGGCTTGCTTTCAAAGCGCTATTTAAAGCGCCCTTCTTTCTCCGCGCTCGCTGTTGTCGCCCTGTTGATGACGTCAGCGACGCAGTTTAATCAGGCGTGGCTTAGTCGAGCGCGGTTTTGTCGTGCCACGATTTAATGCTCCTTTGTCATCCTATTTTCCACACAACAACAAATCCTGTGTGTTGGGCTGAAAGAGAGGGACTGGCCCAAAGTCACCCAGTCAGTTTTCATACCTAAGGCAGGACTAGAACTCACCATCTCCCGGTGGTTGGCCCAAAGTCTCCAGAACCTGTTAGAACATGCTGAATTTCACCCCTGATTAGATGCCTGGAAGCTAAAACATGCAGTGAACGGTTGCAGGAACTGGACATGGCTAGTCTAGTGAAGAGAAGGACCAGGGGAGACAGGAAAGCAGCTTTCCAGGGGCTGCCACAGAAAGGGGGGGGGGGTCGAGCTATTTTCCAAAGCCCCCGAAGGCCAGAGAAGGAATAATGGATGGAAACTGACCAAGGAGAGATTCAACCTGGAAAGAAGGATAAATTTTCTGACAATGAAAACAATCAACCCACGGAATAGAAGTTGCCTTCAGAAGTTGTGGGAGCTTCATCCCTGGAAGCTTTCAAGAAGAGACTGGACTGCCATCCGTCAGAAATGATGTAGGGTCTCCTGTTTGGGCGGTGAGGGTTGGACTAGATGGCCTCCAAGGCCTCCTTCTGTCTCTTCATCCGTTAAACCAAAAAAATCCACTCTCTTGCAAGAGGCTCTGCATCTCTTGTGAACCTTGGCTCAGGAATACTTGGAATTCAGGTCCACAGGTAGTAAAGTTGCCATAGTTGAACACCGCTGTACTGACCCATGGCTAACCAAACCATAGTTTCCTCAGCTAATGTCATTTTGTGGCTGACTGAATCATAAGCCACTAACACGAGCCAAGGTGGCGCAATGGTTAGGGTGCAGTACTGCAGGCCACTTCAGCTGTTATCTGCAGTTCAGCGGTTCTAATCTCACCGGCTCAGGGTTGACTCAGCCTTCCATCCTTCCGAGGTGGGTGAAATGAGGACCCAGACTGTGGGGGCGATATGCTGGCTCTGTAAACCGCTTAGAGAGGGCTGAAAGCCCCCACAGTCTGGGTCCTCATTTCACCCACCTCGGAAGGATGGAAGGCTGAGTCAACCTTGAGCCAGCGAGATTAGAACCGCTGAACTGCAGATAACAGTCAACTGAAGCGGCCTGCAGTACTGCACCCTAACCACTGTGCCACCTTGGAAGGTCAGAAGGTCGCAAAAGGGGATCACGTGACCCCAGGACACTACGACCGTCGTAAATACGAACTAGTTGCCAAGCATCTGAATGTTGATCACGTGAGCCCCGGGGATACTGCAACGGTCGAATATGTGAAAAATGGTGACAAGCCACTTTTTTTTTCCAGGGCCGTTGTTGGTTTGAGTGGTCACTAAATGAATCGTTGTAAATCGAGGACTGTGTAACCCCCCTCCAGAATGAAACAGCCCCATCCAGTCCCCAAGCCAATCAACAGAGCTAGGCTTTTAGCAAAGGCCCAAAAAGATGGGGGCTGATCTCACCTAGGAAGGGTTCTGATATCCAGGTTTACACAGCCTCTTTAGCTAGCATTTCTGGCATGTAAGAGCCGAGGTGGTGCAGTGGTTAAATGCAGCACTGCAGGCTACTTCAGCTGACTGCAGTTCTGCAGTTCAGCTGTTCAAATCTCACTGGCTCAGGGTTGACTCAGCCTTCCATCCTTCTGAGGTGGGTGAAATGAGGACCTGGATTGTTGTTGGGGGCGATATGCTGACTCTGTAAACCGCTTAGAGAGGGCTGAAAGCCCTATGAAGCGGTATATAAGTCTAACTGCTATTGCTATTGCTACTGCTATATAAGCCACCATTCCTGGATTTGCACAACACAGGTGACCACCTACAAGCAACCCAAATGCAGCTGGAGTGTTTTTGTGGTTTTCATCCCAGGGATAAAAAGAAATAATGCAGATCTGAGTCTATACAAACTCATAATTCTTTCTCGTTGTGTCTTATGATTTATGTGGATTGCTTTTATTTAGTATCTTATGATTCTCACTAAGTATTGTATCTTATGATAGAACCGAGGTGGCGCAGTGGTTAGAGTTCAGTACTGCAGGCTACTTAAGCTGCAGTTCAGCAGTTCAATTCTCACCTGCTCAAGGTTGACTCAGCCTTCCATCCTTCCCAGGTGGGTAATATGAGAACCAGATTGTTGGGGGAAACATGCTGGCTCAGTATTTTTACAGCCCTGAGAGCGCTGTAAATTGTAAAAGCACTATGAAGCAGTATATAAGTCTAAGTGCTATTGCTATTTGTGATGGTTTTATTTTATGATTATGATCATGATTTATCACTTGCTTGTATATTACATTGGGAGTTTCTGCACCAAAGACAAATGCCTTGTGTGTCCAATCAACACTTGGCCAATAAAGAATTCTAATTCAAATTGCCATTGTAATTCAAATCCAGCTCCTCTTTCTAAATCAAATTCAAATCCTATCCCTATTTCTAATTCTAATTATCTCTACTAATTCTAAAACTACTTCTAATTCTAAAAGAAGCCTGCAAGTCACCTCTTCCCGTTTTTTCCTCTCTATGCTCCTTTTCTTAGCCAATCAGAACAGCCACTGCGGAGAGGACGCTCCTGATTGGCGGCGGCGGGACAAACTCGCCGCGGAACTTGAAATCCGCGGCACAGGTTCCAAGGGGGAACTATTTTAGTGACGGACCCGGGACCTGCGGGGGAACGCATTAGGGTGACCTCATTCGGATTCGTTATTTCAAAGCCCCCCCCCCCCCAAACTCCCCGCGTCGCCGTGGTTACCGCCTGGAGGGTCGGGGGCGCCGCTGAAGATCATGAGCGCGGCCTTGGGGAAAGTAAGTATTTTTTTTGGGGGGGGGTGTCCTTTTCCCCATCCTTCTCTGTCTCCTTCAACTGGCTGTACTCGGAATGGGTGGGATTCCAGGTCCCATCATGCCCAGCCAGCCCATCTGGGGGTCCTTAAGGTGGGAAAGCGCGGGTGGGATGGAAAGGGGGGGGGCTGGGAAGCCGAGGGAGTGCATGGGGAATGGGTGAATTATTGGTAGATTGGTGTTACTTTTATCCAAATTTTATCCAAATTTTGTAAAACGAAAAACTCCCAAATGGAAGGTTTTGAGAAGACGTTGAGGCCCATAGAAGTTGTGAGAAAACAATTTCAATTTCAATTGAATAAAATTTGTATGCTGCCCACTCCCTTGGGACTCTGGGCGGCTTACAGGCAAGATAAAAAAGACATTTAAAAATTAAGATAAAAGATACAATTATTAAAATCCAAGCCACAATGAGCCAAACATGAGACTTAAAAGGGAGGCTTGAATAACAATAGCAATAGCAATAGCAGTTAGACTTATATACCGCTTCATAGGGTTTTCAGCCCTCTCTAAGCGCTTTACAGAGTCAGCATATCGCCCCCAACAATCTGGGTCCTCATTTCACCCACCTCGGAAGGATGGAAGGCTGAGTCAACCCTGAGCCGGTGAGATTCGAACAGCCGAACTGCAGAACTGCAGTCAGCTGAAGTAGCCTGCAGTGCTGCATTTAACCACTGCGCCACCTCGGCTCTGATAAAATATACAATTATTAAAATCCAAGACACAATGAGCCCAAACATGAGACTTAAAAGGGAGGCTTGAATAACAATCAGCGTTTAATCTTTGATCAAAGTTTAAAGACATGATGGTCAGTTGTTCCCAACAGACCCCAAGGATATGCAGGGAAGAGCTGAGACCTTCAGAGAAGCTCCTTTTTATACAGTGAAGAAATATCACCACTAGCTTTATCCGTCTTGTCTCCTTGCTGTTCCCAGGATTGGCCATTTGGCCCCCTGTTGTGAAGGGCACAGGTGAAAGGTGAGATACCTCCTTAGACCAGTGTTTCTCAACCTTGGCTACTTGAAGATGTCTGGACTTCAACTCCCAGAATTCCCCAGCCAGCATTCGCTGGCTGGGGAATTCTGGGAGTTGAAGTCCAGACATCTTCAAGTGGCCAAGGTTGAGAAACACTGCCTTAGACAGAAGGGGGACATATCAAAGGTATCAGTTTTACAGCTCTTTACAGCTCCATTCCAGGATAAGGAGTCCTTCGGGATTGGGCGGCCTAGAAATTCAATAAATGAAATGAAAATGAAATGAAAGTTCTATGCCCATAGATTGCAGCTTGATAAGAAATTGAAATTTGAAATTGAAATTTAATACATTTGTATGCCGCCCAATCCCGTAGGACTCTGGGCGGCTTACAGGCAAGATAAAAAAAGACGTTTAAAAATTAAGATAAAAGATACAATTATTAAAATCCAAGCCACAATGAGCCCAAACATGAGACTTAAAAGGGAGGCTTGAATAACAATCAGCGTTTAATCTTTGATCAAAGTTTAAAGACATGATGGTCAGTTGTTCCCAACAGACCCCAAGGATATGCAGGGAAGAGCTGAGACCTTCAGAGAAGCTCCTTTTTATACAGTGAAGAAATATCATCATTAGCTTTATCCGTCTGGTCTCCTTGCTGTTCCCAGGATTGGCCATTTGGCCCCCTGTTGTGAAGGGCACAGGTGAAAGGTGAGATACGTCCTTAGACAGAAGGGGGGCATATCAAAGGTATCAGTTTTACAGCTCTTTACAGCTCCATTCCGGGATAAATTCTATGCCCATAGATTGCAGATTGATAAGAGTTCAAATGGCAAGGATTTGACATTTGCCAGATACATTACAAATACAAAAAAAAGTAAGGTAAAAAAAGTGTTTTTGAACGGACAAGGTGGGGGTCAAAACAGACTCCCTTAACAACCGTGCTGCTAATTTAACAACTGCCATGATTCACTTAACAAACATGGCAAGAAAAGTCGTCAAATGGGGCAAAAGTGAGAGAAATGAAGCCGAAAGAGAAATGCGGGATATCAGACGTATTATGGTTTTCTTGCCAACAGTGTTTTGGGCTTATACAATCAATTTGAGAAGGTCACTAAGGAGTAGCCTTGTAGTTTTGAGAACAGCCTGGTACATTTTTTATTTTATTTCAGTAACTGATGATTTAACTTTCTTCCTGCAGGTGTTGTCCCTGGGAAAGGAATCTGTTTTAAAGCAAGGATGTGGTATTTTCAGGTGAGATATCTGCAGATTACAGATAAATCCTTAACAACCATTTGCGTAACTATTGTTTGAGGTTACAGTGGCATTGAAATAAGTGACCTATGATCGGTTCTCACACTTACGATCATATTAGCATCCCCGTGGTCACTCCATTAAGATTTGGGAGCTTTATAATCAGCATCTATTTATGATAGTCACAATGTTTGCAAGCTTCCCAGAAGGCTTCTAAACAAGGAAACTCAATGTGGAAATTGGGTTGGCTTAGCAAACACTGATCCACTTAGCATCTATAATGATCTGCTTAACAACAATGGCGAAAGTCATAAAATTGGGCACCACCTATTAAACAACTGCTTTGCTTAACAACAGACATTCTGGCCCCAATTGATTGACATCTATATCTTTTTTTGTGTCTTGGTGGAAGGTATCACTAAAAGGACAGGAAGAATTCAGATGCTCAACCTTATTGTGAACATTGCAAATGGGGAGCTGTGTGACAGGACACATTTTGATAGGACAAATAAATTAATGCGGGATTGTTATGACTTGTACTTCTTTATATAAATTTGCAAAATTGCCAATTGGGCTAGCTGGGAGCTTTGCATTCTAATTACTTTTTAACTGGAGAACCTCAAGAGAGCTGTGAAAATTTTTATCCCATGGAAGTACCTGCTATCGAAGCATAATAAGGATTTATTTGTCTCTTTGCTTTTTAGCCTTGCATTCAAATCATCTAGAAGGAATCCAATCTGTCCTCTAGGTAAGAAGGTTCTGTTTGTTTTTTTAAACGATTTATCGTAACTTGGGAAAGAGAACCGTCTTTGGGGCTATGCTGTGGTGTGAGGAATTTGCTACCCAGAATTGACTGCTACGAGATGGGCGGCAAATAAATTCAATAAACAAATAACTCAATGAGAGGGTGTTATATTCACCCCATTTTGGCAAAAACAGTTGGCCACAAAACAGGCCTTTTCCCAGTTCTACAGAGGAATTATTGCACCTCTATAAATGTCTGGTTTGGCTCTGCAACCCAACAAGACAGACACAGACTTCAGAGGAAAATCAGAACTGCAGAGAAACCAATTACTGCTAACCTGCCTTCCATTGAGGACCTGCACACTGCACGAGTCAAAAAGAGGGCTGTGAAAATATCTACAGACCCCTCGCATCCTGGACATAAATTGTTCCAACTCCTACCCTCAAAACGACGCTACAGGGCACTGCACACCAGAACAGCTAGACACAAGGACAGTTTTTTCCTGAATGCCATCACTCTGCTAAACAAATAATTCCCTCTCCACTGTCAAACTATTTACTAAGGCTGCATTACTATTCCTATTAGTCTTCTCACCTGTCCTATCACCCATCTCCTCCCACTTATGACTGCACAACTGTGACTTTGCTGCTTGTATCCTTATGGTTTATATGGATTGTTTCCTGATTGCTTATTTGTACCCTATGACTATCATTAAGTGTTGTAGCTTATGATTCTTGATAAATGTATCTTGTCTTTTTATATACATCGAGAGCATCTGCACCAAAGACAAATTCCTTGTGTGTCCCATCACACCTGCCCAAGAAAGAATTCTATTCTATTCTAAAAATGTTGTAGATGTACCAGACCTCCCTGGTTTGTTCTCTTAGACAAAAGGTTTAAAATTTACACTAAATTATTATTTAAAAGAAAATTGTTATAAGATGATGTATTGTAGGTATCCAACACCGGATAGCTTGTTCAATCTATAAGGATATCTTAAATGAATGTTGAAAATGTAAAAGTAAATAAAGGACTTTTTATCACATGTGGTGGACATGTGACAAAGCAAAGAGGTATTGGAGTAGGATTCACATCTTAGAGCCAAGGTGGCACAGTGGTTAAATGCAGCACTGCAGGCTACTGCTAGATCAGCAGTTCAGCGGTTCAAATCTCACCGGCTCAGGGTTGACTCAGCCTTCCATCCTTCCGAGGTGGGTAAAATGAGGACCCAGATTGTTGGGGGCAATATGCTGACTCTCTGTAAACCGCTTAGAGAGGCCTGAAAGGCCTATGAAGCGGTATATAAGTCTACTGCTATTGCTATTATTAATGCACAAGATTCTTAAAAGTAAATATAAATATCAGAAGACTTGTGTTTTGGGTTTAATGGGAAAAGATTTGGGAGAAAAAATGATGCCATATATGTCAACAGCAGCAACATTATTTCATACACAGAAATGGGAGGCCAATTGATTCCCACAATGGAGGAATGGCTGCAAAAATTGATAGAACTAGCAGAGATGGCTAAATTTACTGCTCTGATTAAAGAAAAGAACACAATTTTCTGTATTATTTTTTGTTTTTGTTTCCTCTTTTACAGGCAGCCTACAGAAGAATTTTCAAAGACACTACAGATCCAAGCCTACCCATGGTATCGGCCGATATAGACATCTTCTCCCGCCGGAGGTGAGCATTAGAAACCTCTCACTTTGCTGTTTCTGTCAAAGACAGATTTCTAGAGAGACATGACTATCGGCTGAGGACTCTGGATTAGAAGGCTATTACAGGCAATCCTCGATTTAGGACCACAATTGAGCCCCCGAAATGTTGTTAACCAAGGGGCCTGTTGAGTGAGTTTTCCCCATTTGCCCCTTTTCTTGCTACCATTGTTAAGGGAATCCTGCCTAAATGGAGTTGAACTAGAAGACCTCCAAGGTCCCTTCCAACTCTGTTCTTCTATTCCTGTGAACAAGAAGAACAAGAAGCAATGGGTGGAAACTAATCCAGGAGAGAAGCAACTGAGAACTGAGGAGGAATTTCCTGACAGTTAGAACAATTAATCAGTGGAACAGAAGTTGTCTCCAGAAGTTGTGAATTCTCCAACACTGGAAGTCTTTAAGAAGATGTTGGATAGCCATTTGCCTGGAACGGTATAGGGTTTCCTGCCTAGGCAGGGGGTTGGACTAGAAGTCCTCCAAGGCCCCTTCCAGCTCTGCTATTGTATTGTATTGATGGCGAACCTATGGCACGCTTGCTACAGGTGCCACACGGAGCCATATCTGCCAGCACGCAAGCTGTCATGATGAACTGGTGTGAGTTGAGGGCTACCTGTATCAGTTGAATAAACCACCCATGAACCCGGCTGTTGTTTTTTCCCAGGCCCCTCCTAAAAGGAAGAATCACGTGGAGATGAAAGAAATCGACGCTGGCACAGAGCACCAGTATGGGACTTTAAACATCGTGATGACGGGCTACGACGTCTGCCTGGTTGAACACTACGCTCAGTATGTCCATCGGCTCTGCAACAAGCTGCCCATCAAAGTGGTCGAAAGGTATAAGACTCACTTAGCAACCATACATAGCCAGAGGTTTGAGGATGCACCTCCTGAGGTTGTGGGTGCTTCAACACTGGAAGCTTTTAAGACAACTGTTGGGACAGCTGTTTGTCTGAAGTGGTGTAGGGTTTCCTGCCTGAGCAGGGGGTTGGACTAGGAGATCTCCGAGGTCCCTTCCAATTTTGTTATTCTATTCTAACGCCTTGCTCAAGCAGGAAATCGAAGAGAACGGAACAGAGTAGAAAACAGTTGAAATGGAGTGGAATGGAATGTAACAGAATAGAGAAAAGAGAATAGAATAGAATAGAGAAGAATAGAATAGAAAATAGAATGGAATAGAAGAATAGAAAAGGAATTAAATGAATAGAATAGAAAAGAATAGAATAGAAGAATAGAATAGAGAAGAATAGAATAGAGAAGAATAGAATAGAAAATAGAATAGAATAGAGAAGCATAGAATAGAATAGAGAAAAATAGAATGGAATAGAAGAATAGAATAGGAATTAAATGAATAGAATAGAATAGAGAAGAATAGAAGAATAGAATGGAAGAATAGAATAGAGAAGAATAGAATAGAAAATAGAATAGAATAGAGAAGAATAGAATAGAATAGAGAAGAATAGAATAGAAAATAGAATAGAATAGAGAAGAATAGAATAGAGAAGAATAGAATGGAATAGAAGAATAGAATAGGAATTAAATGAATAGAATAGAATAGAAAGAATAGAATAGAAAATAGAATGGAATAGAATAGAATAGAGAAGAATAGAATACCGTATATACTCGAGTATAGGCCGACCCGAATATAAGCCGAGGCACCCAATTTTACCACAAAAAACTGGAAAAGTTATTGACTCGAGTATAAGCCTAGGGTGGGAAATGCAGCAGCTACCGGTAAATTTCAAAAATAAAAATAGATACCAATAATGTTTTTGAATATTTATTTCAAAGAAAAACAGTAAACTAGCAGTGTATTCAATGAAATACTTCACTCACCTCATGATGCTGATGTCCCGCTGTGATGATGATGTCCCGTGCAGCCGCGGGAGCGATGTCCCGCCTCCTATGACACACGGCACAGTGATTCCTATCATTGGATCACTGTACCAGAGGAGGTGGGACATCGCTATGTGGCTGCTTGCCATAACAAGGAGGAGGTGGGACATCGTTGCAGAGCGGCAGGAGGGGGAGGAAGGGGAATCGTAAGACAGCCCTGCATTACATTAGAACGTGAGGAGGGGGGATGGTGCGGTGCGCGCTGCGCGGCAAACTGACACAGAGGGAGGGGAAACTCACAGGGGCACTGGGCCATTCACGAGCGTCACCCAGCGGCATGGCCCCGCCCCTTTTTCTCCTCCATTTCGGGCAAATTTTTCACTGACTCGAGTATAAGCCGAGGCGGCTTTTTTCAGCCCAAAAAGTGGGCTGAAAAACTAGGCTTATACTCGAGTATATACAGTAGAATGGAATGGAAGAATAGAATAGGAATTAAATGAATAGAATAGAGAAGAATAGAATAGAGAAGAATAGAATGGAATAGAAGAATAGAATAAAGAAGAATAGAATAGAATAGAAAATAGAATGGAATAGAGAAGAATAGAATAGAGGAGAATAGAATAGAATGGAATAGAATAGGAATTAAATGAATAGAATAGTGAAGAATAGAATAGAGAAGAATAGAATGGAAGAATAGAATAGAGAAGAATATGAAGTCATTATTCTATTCTTCCCTATCCTATTAATAGAGAAGAATAGAACAATAGAATAGTAACTTGTCACTTTCAATTGGCCTACATCAAAATGACATTTCATTGCATACAGACTCATACGAATGCTAATGTAATAATATACCAAACCAGACAAATGCTTATCCAATCAAGTGTGTGTGGGGGAAATAATAATAATTTCCTCTCTGGCTCTTTTCCCAGCTATGCCATGCCCACGAAGACGGTGGAGCTGGTGTTGGCGGGGGAACATGGCAGCAAAGTCCGTGTGGACGGCCACCTTACAAGCCACCAGCGTGTCGTTCAGGTAAGGTCGCCTCCCTGGTTTTATTCTCCAAAATACAGGCAGTCCTCGACTTACGGCCACAACGGAGCCCCAAATTCCTGCCGCTAAGCGAGGCAGCTGCTAAGTGAGTCTCGTCCCGCTTTAAAACCTTCCTTGCCAGAGTTCTCAAGCCAATCACTGTTGTTTAGTGCAGTGTTTCCCAACCTTGGTGACTTTAAGTCCTGTGGACTTCAACTCCCAGAATCCCCCAGCCAGCATAGCTGGCTGGGGGATTCTGGAAGTTGAAGTCCACAGGACTTAAAGTCACCAAGGTTGGGAAACACTGGTTTAGTGAGTCTCACAGTTGTAAGTGCATCTGCCTTTCCCCCTCAACTTTGCTTGTTAGATGGTCGCGAAAGGGGAATCATGTGATCCGGGACACTGCGACCGTCATAAATGTGAGCCAGCTGCCAAGTATCTTAAATTTTTGATCACATGACTGTGGATATGCTGCAACGGTAAAAAAAAATGGTGGAAACTCACTTTTTTCAGCGCTGTCGTAACTTCAGTCACTAAATGAACGAGGATTAGCTGTAAGTAATGACGGCAGGATGGCTGTCAAACTCTATTATCAAACTATACAATACAAAATACAATAGCAGAGTTGGAAGGGACCTTGGAGGTCTTCTAGTCCAACCCCTTGCCCAGGCAGGAAATCCTATATCAGTGGTCTCCAACCTTGGCAACTTTAAGACCTGTGGACTTCAATTCCCAGAGTTCCTCAGCCAGACTTGTGGACTTCAATTCCCAGAGTTCCTCAGCCAGACTTGTGGACTTCAATTCCCAGAGTTCCTCAGCCAGACTTGTGGACTTCAATCCCCAGAGTTCCTCAGCCAACTTTGCTGGCTGAGGAACTCTGGGAGTTGAAGTCCACAGGTCTTAAAGTTGCCAAGGTTGGAGACCACTGCCCTACACCGTTTCAAACTCCTGAATGACGGCGGAGTGAGAGAGCGTTGCGTCTTTCTTGAAAGGAAAACAGGGAAAAAAAGAAATAAAAATAGCTGCTAAGTTGTACCCAACTTACTTATTTACTTGCTGGATATTTTTGCTACTGTTATTAAGTGAATCCCTGTCATTGTTAAGTGAATCACACGGTCGTTAAGAGAGTCTTGTTTCCCCATTGACTTTGCTTAGTGGAAGTGGAGACGAGGACAGATCACAAATGGCAAACGTTGAATCCGGAACACTGCAACTGTCCTCAATCGCCAAGCACCCAAAATTTTATTTCATTTCATTTATTGAATTTAATAATTCGGGCGGCTTACAGAAATGAGAAGTAATGAGAAGGGGTTAAAACAATAAGACACAACAAGATTAAGAAGAAACACAACATGCACCCAGTCAAAGTGGGGCTGGACCTCAATCAAGAGGTCAACAGCCCCAGGCCTGCCGGGGCCACAACCATGGTGTAACGGTCATAAGTGTGAGGACTCGTCCCAAGTCCCTTTTTTTCCCCAGCCCTGTTTTTAACTTTCAATGGTCACTTAACAAACGGTAGTAAATCCAGGACTATTTGTATCGTTTTATTATTTTGATGACAACCTGAGCATCTTGCTTTTTGTACGCCTTATATATCATAACAGAAAAAATAAAAAAATAAAAAGAAATATTACAACATAAGTAAACAGTTTCATTCCCAGTTTTTTTTTTATCCAACCATTGGTAAAACAAGTCCCACACTTTTATAATATTGCTCATCCTCTTGTTCTCTTAATTTCAAATGTAAGCTTACTCATTTCGGCACATTCCATTATTTTCCGGAGAGTTTCCTCCTGGGATGGTACTTACCTTTTGAAATGGAAAGTGTGGGAAATCTTCAGGCGGCATTAAAAAAAAAAAGTAGATAAACCAGAGATTCACAGATAATACGTCGAACGTTGGTAATTTGTTTTTTTCTTTTCCTCTGGAAAAACAACTCTTCTCCGTTCCTCCAGATCAATCAACTGACGGCCACATTTAGTCCCATTTTCTTGGAAATTATTCAGAATAACCTCCCCGAAGGAGTCCATCTATTAGTGAAAGAGGTATGTGGGGGTCTTATTGAAACACTTAGAGAATTAAAATAATGAAAACCATCAATACAGTTATCCTAAAAAAAAGGAGGAAGACGACTGGGGGGGGGGGGTTCTTGGGTGCTCTGGGTTTGGAGATGTTTCATGACCCAACTAGGTAACATTATCAATGCTAGAAAGGAGTGGGGTTTGCAGAAAGGAGGAGGAGGAGAAGAAAAAGGAGGATGACGGTTCATGACCCAACTAGGGAACATCATCAGTGCTAGAAGGGAGTGGGGTTTGCAGAAAGGAGGAGGAGAAGAAAAAGGAGGAGGAGGAGGAGGATGACGGTTCATGACCCAACTAGGGAACATCATCAGTGCTAGAAGGGAGTGGGGTTTGCAGAAAGGAGGAGGAAGATTGTGTGGCCCTTAGTGTTCTCTGAACTTGATTGTTTTCTTGAAGACATTTCATGACCCAACTAGGGAACATCATCAGTGCTAGAAGGGAGTGGGGTTTGCAGAAAGGAGGAGGAAGACTGTGTGGCCCTTAGTGTTCTCTGAACTTGATTGTTTTCTTGAAGACATTTCATGACCCAACTAGGGAACATCATCAGTGCTAGAAGGGAGTGGGGTGTGAGAAAGAGGAGGAGGAGGACTGTGAGGTCCCTGGTGCTCTCTGAGCTGGCTGGTTTTCTTGCAGACGTTTCATTATCTGACTAGGTTACGTCATCAGTGCTTGAAACCTGCAAGGATATAAAACTGGCTGTGTGTAAATAAACCTCTCAGGGATCAATCAATTGACCATCAACTTCCCCAGGAAGAATTCTCCGGACCACAATCTGATAAACCCTGACATAAACCAAGTTAAAATCTTGAATTATAAGATTCTTTTCTTTGTGCAAATGCAGCCTCAGTAGCTGATATTATATTGCTTTGGTCAGTGCTCCCCCAACCCCCCCAGGCCACTACTGACCCGTGGCCTACTGGGAATTGGGCCGCACAAGTGGCCAGCTAGAGTGCAAGCGGGCAGCTTAACTTGCACAAGTGGTGGCTGGTGGGAACTCACGCGCGTGTGCGCCAGCCTGCCACTCGTGTCGATTTGAGCTGTGGATGTGTGCACTGGCCCATCACCACAAGGCCCAATTCCCCTCTCCCCCCTCCAGCAGCTGGGCTGGCAAGCCACAACTGGGCTTAGGTGATCTAAACCTTCGCGGGTACAAAGGTTTTGCCACTTTCTTCAGCCACCGTCATTCTGCATTAACCAAGATCCAAATGCTGGGTTTGTTCCTTTCCTTCCAGCACACAGAGGAAGATTTCAGAATTCGACTGAAGGTCCGCACGGAACTGGATGTGCTTCGGGCCAAACTGCAGTGAGATGGGGCCGGTCTCCGATTGAAGCTTTCCATCGCTTCGAGCCGTCGTTCCAGGCTTCCCCAGCCAGCACAGGTGGACTTCCAACTCCCAAAATCCTCCAGTACTGTAACATGCGTGGACTTCAGCTCCCAGAATTCCCCGTAACAAAAACGTGAAGGGCCAGGAGAAAAAGCTTGGTTTTCTCACAGCTTTCCTATCCGACGCCTCGATCCGGCCTCTTGCACCTCTCGAAAGATGCTTTTCCAAGTGATTTTTTAAAATAAATGAATAAAAAGCGTGGAAAAAACCCCCAACGCGTAGCATCTCTTGTGTTTCCCCCTGTGCTGCTGTCCAAGCCGTCCTTTTCAGGCAAAACTTGATGATTCAGCGTCTGTGCCCTGAAAGAGATTCTCTCTGCCCAATTCTCGGTACGGTACAGACCCACTGAATGAGTCACCTTCCCTAGTGGCAAATTAGTCGAGAGGATTTATCTTCCACCCACAAGAGGATGCTTGTGAGGCTCCTTTTCACAACTGTTTTGTGAAACAAGAGTTGCTTTTATAGATGGGTGTTGTGGCCCAGCAGGAGCCGTTGGAGCTGCCACCAGACTCCGACAGCGAGGAGCCCTATGAGTCGGCTCTGGAGGACCCTGGACAGGGTTCCGACTCCGAGCAGGGTGCAGAAAGGCTGGTCGGCCACCAGGAGGCGCCTGAGCCTTGGAGCAGTGGGGAGGAGACAAGGGAGTGTGATCCTGACGTCATGCATTGGAACAGTGGGGAGGAGACAAGGGAGTTGGTCCTGGATGCCCAGCAACGGAGGGCTAATAGGCGTAAGGAACAGGAGCTAATAGACGCAAGGAACAGTTGCGCAGTTACAGGAGGTGATTGCACTCAGCTGGTGGTCATTAGGCTCCTCTCCAAACTATAAAAGGACTGCTTGTGCACACGCCCCATTTGCAGAAGTCAACGCATTAATTAATGTTAGAGAACTGTGGTGTTAGCTTGGCAGGCTGGATTGCTGCCAAGGCTTGTCTGTGCTGGATTGCTGCCAAGGACCTGTCTTGTCTGTTAATAAATTCCGTAAAGTATCTTTGGCTCCGAGTGCTTTGGTGTGGGACAAGGGGGGGGGTCAGAACAGATGGGAATCAATTGTTTCTGTAAATACAAAAATGGCACGAAGCTGGTGTGTCGCAGAACCTAGTTCCACAAGGGCAAACCTATCACCCTCTTTCCAGGGGTGGCACAGGCACCGCCAACCCAGGTCAGATCTCGGTGGCGTCTCTTTCGTGAGCTTCTGTCCCCCTGCAGACGATGAAACAGAAGCTCACAAAAGAAAAAGGTCTTGACCTCTCGCCACACTGCCGGTGTTGGGATGCCCCGCCTCCCACCGGCCAGCTGGTCTTCGGGTCTCTGATGCGCATGTCTGCACATTTCCACGCATGCATTGCACATGCTTGTCCATGCACACGCACATTTGCATGCATGCACACTTTTTAGTTTGGGCACGTGCACGCAGTTTTGGCACTCGGTGTCTAAAAGGTTTGCCATCACTGATTTAGTTTAATGAAAAGAAGGACCAGGGGAGACATGATAGCAGCCTTCCAGTATCTCAGGGGTCGCCACAAAGAAGAGGGGCTCAAGCTATTCTCCAAGGCACCTGAGGGCAGAACAAGAAGCAATGGGTGGAAACTAATCAAGGAGGGAAGCAACTTAGAACTGAGGAGGAATTTCCTGACAGTGAGACCTCTGAGGTCCCTTCCAACTCGGTTATTGTGTTATATTCTGTTAAGGGTGGTTGCAGGAATTTTGGGTATGTCTAGTTGAATGAAAAGAAGGACCAGGGGAGACAGGATAGCATCTTCCAATATCTCAGGGGTTGCCACAAAGAAGAGGGAGTCAACCTATTCTCCAAAGCACCTGAGGGCAGAACAAGAAGCAATGGGTGGAAACTCATCAAGGAGAGATCCTTCCTTCCTTCTTCCTTCCCACCTTTCTTCTCTCCTTCCTTCCTACCTTCCTTCCCTCCCACCTTCCTTCCTTCCAATATCTCAGGGGTTGCCCCAAAGAAGAGGGAGTCAAGCTATTCTCCAAAGCATCTGAAGGCAGAACAAGAAGCAACGGGTGGAAACTCATCAAGGAGAGATCCTTATCTTCTCTCCTTCCTCCCTTCTCTCCTTTCCTTCTCTCCTTCCTTCCCTCCCTCCCTGCTTCCTTCCACCCTCCCTTCTCTCCTTCCTTCCCACCTTCCTTCTCTCCTTCCTTCCTACCTTCCTTCCTTCCCAACTTCCTTCCTTCCAGTATCTCAGGGGTTGCCACAAAGAAGAGGGAGTCAAGCTATTCTCCAAGGCACCTGAGGGCAGGACAAGAAGCAATGGGTGGAAACTAATCAAGGAGAGAGCATTCCTTCTGTCTTTCCCTCCTCTCCTTCCTTCCCTCCTTCTTCTTCCCTCCTCCTTCCTTCCCTCTTTCTCTCCTTGCTTCCTCCCTCCCTCCCTTCTCTGCTTCCTTCTTTCCTTCCTTCCTTCCACTATCTCAGGGGTTGCCCCAAAGAAGAGGGAGTCAAGCTATTATCCAAGGCACCTGAGGGCAGAACAAGAAGCAATGTGTGGAAACTAATCAAGGAGAGCCTTCCTTCTCTCTTTCCCTCCTTCCTTCCCTCCTTCTTCCTTCCCTCCTTCTCTCCTTGCTTCCTCCCTCCCTCCCTTCTCTGCTTCCTTTCTTCCCTCCTTCCTTCCTTCCTTCCTTCCAATATCTCAGGGGTTGCCCCAAAGAAGAGGGAGTCAAGCTATTCTCCAAGGCATCTGAAGGCAAGAGAAGAAGCAATGGGTGGAAACTAATCAGAGAGAAGCAACTTAGAACTGAGGAGAAACTTCCTAACTCTGAGATCCATTAAGCAGCCTTCCTTCAGCAGTTGTGGGTGCTCCAGCATTGGAGGTGTTTAAGAAGAGATAGGACAGCCATTGGTCTGAAATGGGATAGGGTCCCCTACTTAAGAAGGGGGTTGGACTAGACGACCTCCATGGTCCCTTCCAGTCCTAGGATTCTATCATCATCTCCTTTTAATGACCCCATATTGCAGGGTGGAGTCTGGGCAACTGAATGGAGATGAGTGATGACTGGCCCGATGCCCTTCCTGTTGCCGATGCGGAGTTTTGTTCGGCAGATATATTCTCATCGTGCCGAGAGAGAGAAAGATCTGCCTCTACCTAGGATCAAACGCACAGCCTCCTGATGGTGAGGCGAGAGCTCCGTCTCTAGGCCACCGCACCAGAGGTCCCAACACTGTAAGTATGCAATACAATACAATAGGCAGAGTTGGAAGGGACCTTGGAGGTCTTCTAGTCCAACCCCCTGCCTAGGCAGGAAACCCTATAACATTTCAGACAAATGGCTATCCAACATCTTCTTAAAGACTTCCAGTGTTGGGGCATTCACAACTTCTGGAGGCAACTTCTGTTCCACTGGTTAATTGTTCTGACTGTCAGGAAATTCCTCCTCAGTTCTAAGTTGCTTCTCTCCTTGATTAGTTTCCAAGGGTGGAGAGGAGGGAAGGGAGGAGAGAAGGAAGGGAGGAGAGAAGGAAGGGAGGAGAGAAGGAAGGATCTCTCCTTGATGAGTTTCCACCCATTGCTTCTTGTCCTGCCCTCAGGTGCCTTGGAGAATAGCTTGACTCCCTCTTCTTTGGGGCAACCCCTGAGATACTGGAAGATGCTATCATGTCTCCCCTGGTCCTTCTTTTCATTAAACTAGACATCCCCAGTTCCTGCAACCGTTCTTCGTATGTTTTAGCCTCCAGTCCCCTAATCCTCTTTGTTGCTCTTCTCTGCACTCTTTCTAGAGTCTCCACATCTTTGAGTAGTTTATTTATATGCCGCCCTTTTCCCTGGGGGGACTCAGGGCGGCTCACAACCCAAAAGGGAGGGGGAGACAAACTTTTAACATATAAGACAATACATAATTAAAAAGCACAACATTCATACCATTCGGGCGGGTTACAGTCTTAGCCCCAGGCCTGACGGGATAGCCAGATTCTGAGGGCTGTGCGGAAGGTCTGGAGGGTGGTGAGGGTACGAATCTCCACGGGGAAATCGTTCCAAAGGGTCGGAGCTGCCACCGAGAAGGCTCTCCTCCGCGTGGTTGCCAGTCGGCATTGACCGGCAGATGGGACTCGGAGGAGGCCTAATCTATGGGATCTAATTGGTCGAATGGAGGTGATTGGCAGTAGGCGGTCTCTCAAGTATCCAGATCCACTACCACCTTTTCTACTTCGTGGCGACCAAAACTGGATGCAGTATGTGCCCAACCACCCACCCCCACGTGAAAAACAGCCATGTTTGGCCCTGGCTTTTTTCACTCTGAGATTTTTGCCCAAGATTGGGAAAACATATATACCTCAAACGATGAACGGCACCAACAAAGAAAAGAAAACTCCTATTTATCCTGACAGGAAGCGGAAAAAAAAATAAGAATGCCACTCCATTTTTGTATTAGTGGGCCTGACGATCTACACATCTTTTGTCTACAAAATTTAGCTCTTCCTGGATTTCTGAAGCGCCCAGGGCTTCATCCAGCGCCAGCCCTGCTGGGCTCAGGTTGCTCCGAAGCTCTGGAGTCCAGCAGGCCAGCGCTCCCTTGCTTCCTCTTTGGTCAGCTGGCAGCCTGGTGCAGCTTCTGCCTCCTCCGGACCTCCTCGGCTTGCTGCTTCTGATGCTCCGCCATGCAGGTCCGAAAACTCTGCACTTGCTCCTGGCACTTGCGCCAGTCCTGGTGCTCTGCCATGCACTCCATCACGGCGTAGTGGAAAGTGGCGCAACCCGTACGCTGGATCATCTGGTCAAAAGGATCCTCCTCCTCCTCCTCCTCTTCCTCCCTCCTGGTTTGCGTCTTCTGGCTCCAGTTGTGGCCAGACATCCTGGCAGATCTGGGGAAAAGGAGAAGCTGCTGCTTAAAAGAAAAAAAAAATCCTTGTATCCACAGCGGTGTGAGACTGTAACCCCGTAACCCAGAGGTCTTCAAACTTGGCAACTTTTAAGACTTGTGGACTTCAACTCCCAGAATTCCTCAGCCAGTAGCTATGGCCCCTTTATGAGCTATGGACTTCAACTCCCAGAGCTGGCTGGAGAATTCTACATGGGGCAGCCCTTGAAGAGCATTCGGAGACTCCAACTCGTCCAGAATGCAGCCGCGCGAGCGATTGTGGGTGCACCTCGGTACACCCACGTTACACCTATCCTCCGCGAGCTGCACTGGCTACCGATCGGTCTCCAGATACACTTCAAAGTGCTAGTCGTAACTTATAAAGCCCTTCACGGTATTGGATCTGGGTACTTGAGAGACCGCCTGCTGCCAATTACCTCCCAAAGACCCATTAGATCGCCCAGGGTCGGCCTCCTCCGGGTTCCGTCCACCAGCCAATGCCATCTGGCTACCACCCGGGGGAGGGCCTTCTCTGTGGCAGCTCCGGCCCTTTGGAACGAACTCCCCGCAGAGATTCGGACCCTCACCTCTCTCCAGGCCTTCCGGAAAGCCGTCAAAACCTGGCTGTGCCGGCAGGCCTGGGGTTGATGAGTTCCCTTCCCCTCTCGACCTGTGTGGCTGTATGATTCTTGTTTATTTTAATCACGTGTATTGTGTTTTATGTTCCCTTTTTCCCCTTTGAGTTGTTCGCCGCCCTGAGTCCCTCCTGGAGAAGGGCGGCATACAAATAAACTAAATCTTAAATCTTAATTCTGGGAGTTGAAGTCCACAAGTCTTAAAGTTGCCAAGTTTGGGGACCCCTGACCTAACCCAACACTTTTGTTAACTGCCCCAAAGGTGCTTTTTCAGGAGGCAACTGTCGACTCTTTTTTTTTCCTTTGAAGACGTTTCTCTCCTCAACCCAGAAGCTTCTTCAGCTCTGACTGGATGGTGGGGAAGGGAAGGATTGATGCTCCTTGCAGACAGCTGGTCCTTTGCATCCTTATAGAGGGTCCCTTGAGGCCACTTGGAGGTGAAGCACTCTGGAAGCACTTCCAGAGCTGAAGAAGCTTCTTGGATGAGAAGGGAAACGTCTTCAAAGGAAAACAAGGAAGCCCAGTTGCCTCTTGAAAAAAAAAACACCTTTGGGACAACCTGGATGATGGAGAATCTCTACAGACGTTGAGCTATGCAATTTGGGGTGAAGACCCTTGGAATGGGGTGGGAGAAGGAATGGATTTCCAGAGGGGGAAAAATTGCAGGCTACAGGAACCATTTGCACCCCTCAGGGGACCCTGAGGACACAGATAAAACCTCCAAGTGGCCTCAAGGACCCTCTCAAAGGATGCAAAGGACCAGCTGTTTGCAAGGCGTATAAATCCCTCCATTGTCCACCCTCCAGTCAGAGCTGAAGAACTTCCTTGAATGAGAATAGCAATAGCAATAACAGTTAGACTTATATACCGCTTCATACGGCTTTCAGCCCTCTCTAAGCGGTTTACAGAGTCAGCATATTGCCCCCAACAACAATCCGGGTCCTCATTTCACCCACCTCGGAAGGATGGAAGGCTGAGTCAACCCTGAGCGGTGAGATTTGAACCGCCGAACTGCAGAACTGCAGTCAGCTGAAGTAGCCTGCAGTGCTGCATTTAACCACTGCGCCACCTCGGCTCTTATAAGCGAAGCGAAACGTCTTCCAAAGAAAAAAATAGAAAGTCCAGTTGCCTCCTGAAAAAAGCATCTTTGGGACAACAACCAGGACATGGATGGCGGAGAATCTCTACAGGCTTCTTTAACTGATTCATCCAACAGCAAGTAGTCCTTGAATTAGAAATGTTCATTTAACAACAGTTGATAGTTACAACAGCACTGTAAAAAAAAAAAAAGAATAGCAATAGTACTTAAGACTTATACAGGTAAACCTCGGTTTACAACAGTGCATTTAATGACCGTTCAAGAAATCTCTGTTGTTAAGTGAAACATTTTTAAAGCGAGTTCCCGCCCCCCTTTTTACAATCTTCCCTGCCACTGTTGTTAAGTGAATCCCTGCCGTGGTTAAGGTAGTCACACGGTTGTTAAGTGAATCTGGCAATCCCGTTGACTTTGCCGAGGTGGCGCAGTGGTTAAATGCAGCACTACAGGCTACTTCAGCTGACTGCAGTTCTGCAGTTCGGCGGTTCTAATCTCACCGGCTCAGGGTTGACTCAGCCTTCCATCCTTCCGAGGTGGGTAAAATGAGGACCCGGATTGTTGTTGGGGGCGATATGCTGACTCTGTAAACCGCTTAGAGAGGGCTGAAAGCCCTATGAAGCGGTATATAAGTCTAACTGCTATTGCTTGCGAGGAGGTTGCCAAAGGGGATCGCGTGATCCCGGAAGATTGCAACAGGCATAAGTGCACACCAGTTGCCAAGCCTCTGAATTTTGCTCACATGATCCTGGAGGGGCTGCAACAGTTGTGAGAAAAATGGTCGTTAAGTCACTTTTTCCGGTGCCATCGTCACTAAATGAATTACTGAAGTCGGCAACTTTCCTTGTCTTGAAATAATGTTGTTATCCCCACCCCACACAAACAGGTTTTGTACAGGCTATAAGAGCCGAGGTAGCGCAGTGGTTAGGGTGCAGTACTGCAGGCTACTTCAGCTGACTGTTATCTGCAGTTCAGCGGTTCTAATCTCACCGGCTCAAAGTTGACTCAGCCTTCCATCCTTCCGAGGTGGGTGAAATGAGGACCCGGATTGTTGTTGGGGCGATATATGCTGACTCTGTAAACCGCTTAGAGAGGGCTGAAAGCCCCATGAAGCGGTATATAAGTCTAACTGCTATTGCTATTGCTACTTGGCCACGGCAATCCCAAACTGATCAAATCACAAACTGCTCCATGACAAACTGCTCCATTATCCTTTAAATGTCAGCTAATTACCCGCAAATTAAGGATCTCTACAAGGGAGGAGGACCCACAAGGCCTCTAATGAAAGACTGGCAAAGGTTCTCAACTGCCAGTGGCTCCAGGCCTAACTCAATTGGACCAATTAGCAGGAACATCAGGCAATGATCAATTGTTTTCTGCTTGGTTTTTAATGGCATCCGCCTTACCGCATTTTGTATTTTATTATTTTGAGCCCTCTTACCATTGATCAAAGACAAAAGTTGAGGGTGTGACCCTGGTACACGGCAACTATAGGTTCCCCTTAATATCTTTTATCTACATACATATCGACATGCACAGGTATCTGTTATCTAGAGAGATAATAATTAATAACTTTCCCACCCACGTTGAATCTTGCTAATGCTCCCTATTTTCAAATGGGGACAAATAAGCCCCCCACTTCTCCTTTGATCAGGGATGGACCACTATAGTAGTCCCTTTATGAGCTGTGGACTTCAGCTCCCAGAATTCCTCAACCACGGACTCTTCGTGACCTGTGGACTTCAATTCCCACAATTCCTGGGCCAACTGACTCCTTTACCAGCTGTGTACTTCAGCTCCCAGAATTCATCAACCATTATGTCCCTTTACAAGATGTGGACTTCAACTCCCATAATTCCTCAGCCATTATTTATGGTTTCTTTACAAGCTGTGGACTTCAACTCCCAGAATCCCTCAGCAGTTATGTCCTATTTACAACCTGTGGACTTCAACTCCCATAATTCCTCAGCCATTATCTATGGTTTCTTTACAAGCTGTGGACTTCAACTCCCAGAATCCCTCAGCAGTTATGTCCTATTTACAACCTGTGGACTTCAACTCCCATAATTTCTCAGCCATTATCTATGGCTCCTTTACAACCTGTGGACTTCAATTCCCAGAATCCCTCAGCAGTTATGTCCTATTTACAACCTGTGGACTTCAACTCCCAGAATTCCTCAGCCATTATCTATGGCTCCTTTACAACCTGTGGACTTCAACTCCCAGAATCCCTCAGCAGTTATGTCCTATTTACAAGCTGTGGACTTCAACTCCCAGAATTCCTCAGCCATTATCTATGGCTCCTTTACAACCTGTGGACTTCAATTCCCAGAATCCCTCAGCAGTTATGTCCTATTTACAACCTGTGGACTTCAACTCCCAGAATTCCTCAGCCATTATCTATGGCTCCTTTACAACCTGTGGACTTCAACTCCCAGAATCCCTCAGCAGTTATGTCCTATTTACAAGCTGTGGACTTCAACTCCCAGAATTCCTCAGCCATTATCTATGGCTCCTTTACAACCTGTGGACTTCAACTCCCAGAATCCCTCAGCAGTTATGTCCTATTTACAACCTGTGGACTTCAACTCCCATAATTCCTCAGCCATTATCTATGGCTCCTTTACAACCTGTGGACTTCAACTCCCATAATTCCTCAGCCATTATATATATGGCTCCTTTACAACCTGTGGACTTCAACTCCCAGAATCCCTCAGCAGTTATGTCCTATTTACAACCTGTGGACTTCAACTCCCAGAATCCCACAGCCAGCATGGCTGCCCACAAGCAAAGCCAATAGAGGAAGAAGGAATTCTGGGAGTTGAAGTCCCGAGGTCACAAAGAAGGGCATAGTTAATTTTTACCTCTTATGCAAATAAAATATCGGGAAGGAAGCGCCGCTTCCCCCACCACCACTAGCCCGAACAAACCTACCTCGCAGGGTTGGAGCGAGGGGTCGCCCTCCCCACGCCCAGCCCTGCCAGGTAGGCCAAGCCGCCCCGCCCCCTTGAAGCCCCGCCCACCTCCGCGAGCACCTCCAACCGCCGCCTCAGCCGCCTCAGGCCTCCCAGCACGCCTCGCCGCCCGCCAAACTGCTGCCGTGGTGGGCGGCGCCCGGGCCTTCCGGGGGGCGGTCCCCGGCCGGGGGCTTCCGGGGCGGGGCTAAGGCTGAGGCGAAGATGGCGCAGGCGCCGGTGCTGCGGATCCAGAGCGACTGGGACCAGGTCTTGAGGTGGGGGAGGCCACGCCCACGATGGCGCCGGCCACGCCCCTCGGCGTTGGCTGCGTGCCTGGCGGGGAAGGGGGACCACCCGGAGATCCCCTGAAGGAAAAATTGGAGCGGAGTCTCTGAGGGCCGCGGGGAGGGAGAGGGAAGCAACCTTTTAACTGACAGGGGTCTTTGGGTCCGCCAGTCCCAGCCTTCTGGGTGTGGGAGTCCAAGGTAGAGAAGACCCTGAGGCAATCAATCCAGCCCTCTCTTGGACTACAATTCCCATCCATCCACACCACAATGGCCTTTTAACTGCATTGACTTGTCTTAGGGGATCTTTGGGTCCACTAGTCCCAGCCTTCTGGGTGCAGGAGTCCAAAGCAGAGGCGATCATGCTCTCTCAGGGACTACAATCCCCATCCATCCACGCTACAGTGGGCGTTTAACTGCCTGGATTTGTCTTAAGGGTCTTTGGGTCCGCTAGTCCCAGCCTTCTGGGTATGGGAGTCCAAGGTAGAGAAGACCCTGAGGCAATCAATCCAGCCCTCTCTTGGACTACAATTCCCATCCACTCATGCCATAGTGGGCTTTTAACTGCATGGACTTGTCTTAGGGGTCTCTGGGTCCAGCAGCCCCAGCCTTCTGGGTATGGGAGTCCAAGGTAGAGAAGACCCTGAGGCAATCAATCCAGCCCTCTCTTGGACTACAATTCCCATCCATCCACGCCACAATGGGCTTTTAACTGCATGGACTTGTCTTAGGAGATCTTTGGATCCACCAGTCCCAGCCTTCTGGGGGATGGAGTCCAAAGCAGAGAAGACACCAAGGCAATCAATCTATTCCTCTTGGGAACTACAATTCCCATCCACCCATGCCATAGTGGGCTTTTAACTGCATGGACTTGTCTTAGGGGTCTTTGGGTCCAGCAGTCCCAGCCTTCTGGGTGCGGGAGTCCAAGGTAGAGAAGACCCTGAGGCAATCAATCCAGCCCTCTCTTGGACTACAATTCCCATCCATCCACACCACAATGGGCTTTTAACTGCATGGACTTGTCTTAGGGGATCTTTGGGTCCAGCAGTCCCAGCCTTCTGGGTGCAGGAGTCCAAAGCAGAGAAGACCATAAAGCAATCAGTCTAGCCCTCTGAGGGACTACTATTCCCATCCACTCATGCCACAGTGGGCTTTTAACTGCATGGACTTGTCTTAGGGGTCTCTGGGTCCAGCAGTCCAGCCTTCTGGGTGCGGGAGTCCAAAGCAGAGGCGATCCTGCTCTCTCAGGGACTACAATCCCCATCCATCCACGCTACAGTGGGCGTTTAACTGCCTGGATTTGTCTTAAGGGTCTTTGGGTCCGCTAGTCCCAGCCTTCTAGGTATGGGAGTCCAAGGTAGAGAAGACCCTGAGGCAATCAACCCAGCCCTCTCTTGGACTACAATTCCCATCCATCCACGCCACAATGGGCTTTTTAACTGCATGGACTTGTCTTAGGAGATCTTTGGATCCACCAGTCCCAGCCTTCTGGGGGATGGAGTCCAAAGCAGAGAAGACACCAAGGCAATCAATCTATTCCTCTTGGGAACTACAATTCCCATCCACCCATGCCACAGTGGGCTTTTAACTGCATGGACTTGTCTTAGGGGTCTCTGTGTCCAGCAGTCCCAGCCTTCTGGGTGCAGGAGTCCAAGGTAGAGAAGACCCTGAGGCAATCAATCCAGCCCTCTCTTGGACTACAATTCCCATCCACCCACACCACAATGGGCTTTTAACTGCATGGACTTTTCACAGGGGATGTTTGGATCCACCAATCCCAGCCTTCTGGGGGTTGGAATCCAAAGCAGAGAAGACACCAAGGCAATCAATCCATTCCTCTTGGGAACTACAATTCCCATCCACCCGTGCCACAGTGGCCTTTTAACTGCAGGGAGTTGTCTTATCGGTCTTTGGGTCTGCCAGTCCCAGCCTTCTGGGTGCGGGAGCCCAAGTTAGACACTGAGGCAACCTAGTTCTCTCAGGGACTACAATTCCCATCCACCCATGCCACAATTGGGCTTCCTCCCTTGCTTCTCCTGTTCCTTACCAGTTGATTGGTAGCTTTTCTGGCTGGGGAATTCTGGGAGTTATAGTCTGCCCCTCTTAAAAATTGCCAAGTTTCATAGTTAAGGATGAAGGATGTTAAATAACTGTAGTCAACTAAAAGTGGAGGTACAATGATGTCAATATGGTAAACATTTGAGTTAAGATATTTGAATTAATATGAATTAATGGAAGAGATGCACCAAAACATGTTGTAACCAGCTGATATACTTTTTTATAATATATACCTGTGTTTTTTTTTCCTTTTTTCTTCTTTTGTTTTTCCTTTGTTTATTTTTTCCCCCTGCCTTGTTTTTTGTTCTTTTTGTCTTCTCTGTGTTTTGATTTTTTCTTTTCCCACTGGTGTGGGCATGTATTGTTTAAGATTATTATTTTTACTAATATTTTAAAATAATAATTACAGTCAAAATGAAAATGGATATATGATGATGGTGATATGTATGAATATTTGAGTTTAATAGCAGTTAGACTTATATACTGCTTCATAGGGCTTTCAGCCCTCTCTAAGCGGTTTACAGAGTCAGCATATCACCCCCAACAGCAATCCGGGTCCTCATTTTACCCACCTTGGAAGGATGGAAGGCTGAGTCAACCCTGAGCCGGTGAGATTTGAACAGCCGAACTGCAGAACTGCAGTCAGCTGAAGTGGCCTGCAGTGCTGCATTTAACCACTGCGCCACCTCGGCTCTTAGTAAATGTTCGAGTTAACATGAGCGATGTTTGTTGACTGTGGAGGAGATGCATGGAAGTTTATTTGTGACCGACTGACACGCTTCCTATAGCATGTAAAGAAAGATGTTGTATTTGTTTTAAATTAAAAATTAAAAAAAAAATTTAATTAAAAAAAAAATTGCCAAGTTTGAGAAACGCCGCGTTAAACCCATTTACAGGTAGGGAAGCCCTTGGCCATCCAGGTGCTGAACAGCCCAGTCCTTTCAATTATTGCTTTTATCTATTTAGTTTAGTTTAGTTTTAGTTTTATTGACATTTATAGGCCGCCCTTTTCCCTGAGGGGACTCAGGGCGGCTTACAATCAATGGGAAGGGAGTGTAAGACAAAACACAAGAAAGAAAAAAAAATGTGAATAAAAAATAAACCGATAAAACACAACATTCATTCAGCATTCGGGTGGGGCGAGGTTCGGATCTTATCCCCAGGCCTGACGGTTTATATGTCCTTCTAATTTATATGTCTCCCATATCATCAAATTATATAATTTATATATCTCCCTGATGTCATCTGATTCCGGGCTAATGGTTTATTTCTCTCCCAATTTTCTAGAAAAAATGAGGAGGAGGTTTGGCTGAGCTGCAGGAGTCCAGGTGAGGAAGAAAAACCGGACTTTCCTGCTGTTGTTGCCGAGCGATTCTGCCGAAGGGATCCAGTTCTTTCTTTTCCTCCTTCCCTACTCCGATGTTACACACCTCGTGTAAAGTACTATCCCTCTACCTCCAACCCCTTCCCTCTTAAAACAGACCTGCTCAAACCTGCTCAAATTATGGTTTTTGCGTGGTACGGACCGAATTCTTTGCACCAGCTTTTGAGGTTCCCAATACAGGTGGTCTTGTTCTTCATTTAGTGAAAGTTACAACGAAAAAAGTGGCTTCTGACTGTTTTCGCAGGCGACATAAATCGTAAGATACAACGGCAAAAAGTTAGGAGTTTTTTGTTAACTCAATCTTCATATTTATCTGCCAGACAATGTCGGCTGGCGGGCCCTCGGAGGAGAGCCTTCTCTGTGGCTGCTCCGACTCTTTGGAATCAGCTAACCCTGGAGATCCAGACCATACCCACTCTCATGGCCTTCAGGAAAGCTGTAAAAATTTGGCTGTTCTGGCAGGCCTGGGGCTGTTGACCTCACTGTTGAGGTCCAGCCCCGATTAGAATGAATGAGGTGTTGCTGTTTTTAAACTGTTTCTTTCGTTATGTGTTTTTTCTCTTTATTTTTGTAAGCCACCCGGAGTCCTTCGGGATTGGGCGACATATAAATGTGTTTGATAAAATAAAATAAATAGCAATAGCAATAGCAGTTAGACTTATATACCGCTTCATAGGGCTTTCAGCCCTCTCTAAGCGGTTTACAGAGTCAGCATATCACCCACAACAACAATCCGGGTCCTCATTTCACCCACCTCGGAAGGATGGAAGGCTGAGTCAATCCTGAGCCGGTGAGATTTGAACAGCGGAACTGCAGAACTGCAGTCAGCTGATGTAGCCTGCAGTGCTGCATTTAACCACTGTGCCACCTCGGCTCTTAAAATCTTCAAAATAAAATTTTTGTTTGATCCCTGGGATCAAAACGACAATAAACTCTCCACCTGCATTGGGACTTCCTTGTGGTCACCTGAGTTGTGCAAATCCAGGAATGGTGGCTTATGTGCAGGAATGATAGCTAAGGAGGCTGTGTAAACCTGGATATCAGGCAATTCCCAGGTGAGATCAGCCTCCAATCTTTTGGGCCTTTGGCAAAAGCCCAGCTCTGTTGATTAGCTTGGCGACTGTTTCATTCTGGAGATGGTTACCAGAAGTCCTCGACTTACAACCATTCACTTATATTCAAAGCCACAACAGCCTTGAAAAAAGTGACGTATGGCCGCTTTTCACACTTACAACCGTTGCCGCATCCCCAGGGTCATGGGGTGAAAATTCAGCCGCTTGGCAACCTGTCCGTATTTACGACGGTCGCAGTGTCCCGGGGTCACGTGATCCCCTTTTGCGACCTGACAAACAAAGTCATTGGGGGGGGGAAGCCAGATTCACTTAACAACGTTACCAATTTAACCCACATCAGGGATTCACTTAACAACGGTGGCATGGAAGGTCGTAATGTGGGGCAAAGCTCACTTCACAGCTGCCTCACTTAGTGGAAATTTGGGGCTCAGTTGCGGCCGTAAAGCGAGGACTACCTGCATTCGCTGATAATATTTGCAAGTATTAACCGTAGCTAGAATTGTATTTGCACAACACTGGAAAAGTGTAGAGATCCCTATGGATGAGAAGGTGATAAGGAAAACATTTGAATGTGCAGGAATGAACAGATTAACATTAGCAATTAAGGAGAAAGAGAAAACTGAATATTCTTTGATTTGGGAAGTATTTTATCAATGGTTGGAGAGAAAAAAAAAGGGAGTTTGGAAATGAAGAAGGCTAAAAAATAAGTAGACAATAAACTTAGATAAAGTTATAAATAAGATGAAGACAACTGTTAGTATGTTTATGATGAGAATAATAATGTTAATATGATATAGAAGATATTCAGAAGAAAAATGGAGAGTTTTACAATATTTAAATGCTCAATATATTATAATACTAAACTTAGGGAAATAATGTTCATATGAATGTGAAAGATGTGGCAAAAGAGGAATGATGTTGCACAGAGAGGTTTGTGCCCAGACGACACACGGCATAAGGACAGATGGAATGTTTATTTTTATAACTGAAAAATAATAAAACTCTTTTAAACAAATATATATTTGCAAGCCCGGAACTTAACTTTGAGAAGACATAAAACACAATTCTTAACATAATGTGCCAATCCTGAACTACTTATGTCCTAAGTGGTGCTGGCTTCCAGACCACATGGGCGGTGCCATCAAAGCAAAAATTTGCCATCCGTTATCATTTTAGGTTGCTGATAAAAATGTACATTTTACGTATTAGGACACAACGTTGAAAAATCGGCATTTTTCCCCTTCCTGTTCTTTATTTTTAAAGGAGGGTTGGTTTTAGCACCTGCTAAGCTTTGGCACTTAAAGTAAAATGTGGTCCCTTAACAGAATCACAGAGTTGGAAGGGACCTTTGAAGATCTTCTAGTCCTACCCCCTGCTCAAGCAGGAGGTTCCATAACCGTTTCCAACCACATTGTTTGTTCTTCTCCTTTAGGGAAATCGACTTTATATGGAACTCTGACCTGTCACGGTCTGAACCCAGATGGGATTCCTGAAATTGTAGCCTCCGAAGGATTTGAAGTCAGCGCAATAACTAAGGTATTGTCGAAAAGCAGAATCCGGTAACATTTTTTCCCCCCCAGAAAAATCATATTATATGGAAAGGCAGAAGCATTCGGGAAACACAGGTCTCTTCATCTGATGGGGAACCCAATATCTCTCAGCCGTGGCAACTTTAAGCTACCTGGACATCAACTCCCAGAATTCCCCAGCCAGCACAGCTTCCTCCCATATTTGGGCATACCAGGGATGTGACACTAAATACATACATACATACATACATACATACATACATACATTCATTCATTCATTCATTCATTCATTCATTCATTCATTCATTCAATAAAATATGACACAATGTTGCCTTTTTTTGACCACATACTGCAGAAGCCCAGATGGACCTCCATATTGTTAGACTTTGGGATGGAGGGAGGGAGGGGGGAAGGAAGGAAGGAGAGTGGTGGATAGGTAGACAGAAGAAGAGGGAGCGAGGGAGGGAGGGTGGGTGGATAGGTGGACAGAATAAAGGAAGGAAGGAAGGAGAGTGGTGGATAGGTAGGCAGAAGAAGAGGGAGGGAGGGAGGAGGGAGGGAGGCAGGGTGGGTGGATAGGTGGACAGAATAAAGGAAGGAAGGAAAGAAGGAAGGAAGGAGAGTGGGTGGATAGGTAGACAGAAGAGGGAGGGAGGAAGGAGGGAGGCAGGGTGGGTGAATAGGTGGACAGAATAAAGGAAGGAAGGATTGTGGGTAGATAGGTAGACAGAAGAAAGGGAGGGAGGAAGGAAGGAAGGTTGGTTGAGATAATCTGCATTTGGTCCATCTTTTTTTTATAAATCAATTTTTCCTTTTTTATCTGCTTCAGAAAAGTTTGCTTGTCCACTGCTCGCGGGAAAAAACCTCTAGCAAATTCCTGGCACCGTACACTTCCTTTTGCCGGATCCATCAGAAAAGTGTACGTATTCTTTTACCGCCTGCTTTGAAAGGACTATTGAAAGAGAATAAAGGCAGGGTTTTAAAAAAAAGCCTTATAATTTTTAGCAAAAACCAGGGTTCACTTTATTACTGCGATATTCGCTTAATGACCTCTGCAGTCGTATGACTGGCCCATTTCACAAGCATTACGGCATAGGACGGTAATGGTCAGGCTTCATTACGGTTGTATGTCAAGGAGGATATTTCCAGCAATAGAGGCTGCATTAACAAAATCTCGAAAGCATCTCCCAAACCTTCACTGGCTCAGAAAGGCCCAGGAGGTTAAGGTGGGACTGTTCTGAGTCAATTTCTCACACTGGACTCTAGGCCAGCGGTTCTCAACCTGTGGGTCACGACCCCTTTGTGGGTCAAACGACCCTTTCACAGGGGTCACCTAAGACCATCAGAAAACACATCTTTTCGAAAAAATACAGAAAATATAAAATAATTTTACGGTTGCGGGTCACCACAACATGAGGAACTATATTAAAGAATTGCAGCCTTAGGAAGGTTGAGAACCATTGTTCTAGAAACAGGGCAGAGAAGAGCAACAAAGAGGATTAGGGGGCTGGAGACTAAACCAATCCCGGACTGGAGTCCTTCAGGATTGGATGGCATATAAACTCATTAAATTGCGAATTAAACATATGAAGAACAGTTGCAGGAACTGGGTATGTCTAGTTTAATGAAAAAAAGACTAGGGGAGACATGATAGCAGTCTTCCAATATCTCAGGGGTTGCCACAAAGAAGAGGGAGTCAAACTATTTTCCAAGGCACCTGAGGGTAGAACAAGAAGCAATGGGTGGAAACTAATCAAGGAGAGAAGCAACTTAGAACTAAGGAGAAACTTCCTGACAGTGAGAACAATGAATCAGTGGAACAGAAGTTGCCTCCAGAAGTTATGAATGCCCCAACACTGGAAGTCTTTAAGAAGATGTTGGATAGCCATTTGTCTGAAGTGGTGTAGGGTATCCTGCCTGAGCAGGGGGTTGGACTAGAAGACCTCCAAGGTCCCTTCTAACCCTAGGATTCTATGATTCTTTGGATCCATCCTTTATTAATCACATTTTTAACTGACCCATGCTTGATATTATCTAACTGTAAAATGCCCAGAAGGACTATGGGGGACATGACAGCATCTTCCAATATTTGAGGGGCTGCCATAAAGAAAATCTATTCTCCAAAGCACCTGAGGGCAGAACAAGAAGCAATGGGTGGAAACTAATCAAGGGGAGAAGCAACCTAGAACTTAAGGAGAAATTTCCTGACAGTGAGGACAATTAACCAGTGGAAAAGAAGTTGCCTCCAGAGTTGTGAATGCCCCAACACTGGAAGTCTTGAAGAAGATGTTGGATAGCCATTTGTCTGAAACAGTAGAGGGTTTCCTGCCCAGGCAGGGGGTTCGACTAGAAGACCTCCAAGGTCCCTTCCAACTCTGCTATTGTATTGTATTGTATTGTACTTCCTACTACTTTCTCAGGAGCGAGGGACGCTTCCCTATCTCCATAAAACCTCTCTTCCCCCTGAGATTAAAGTAAATTAACAGAATAACAAAATTGGAAGGGATCTTGGAGGTTTTCTAATCTAAACCTCTGTCCATTCAGGACACTCTGTATACCATTCTGGACAAATGACCGTTCCGCCTCTTCTTGGAAACCTCCAGTTGAAGCATCCACGACCTCTGGGGCTCAATTTGTTTCATGGCTCAATTGTTCCCACAGTCAAGAAAATTCTCCTTAGTTGTAGGTTGTTTTTCTCTCCTTCATTCGTTCCTATCCGTTGCTTTTTATCTTTCCTTTGGGTGCTTTGGAGAATAGAGCCGAGAGCCGAGGTGGCGCAGTGGTTAAATGCAGCACTGCAGGCTACTTCAGCTGACTGCAGTTCTGCAGTTCGGCTGTTCAAATCTCACCGGCTCAGGGTTGACTCAGCCTTCCATCCTTCCGAGGTGGGTAAAATGAGGACCCGGATTGTTGTTGGGGGCGATATGCTGACTCTGTAAACCGCTTAGAGAGGGCTGAAAGCCCTATGAAGCGGTATATAAGTCTAACGGCTATTGCTAATAGTTGGACTCCCTCTTCCTTCTGGCAGCCCCTCACATACTGGAAACACTACTATCACGTCCCCACTAGTCCGTCTTTTCATGAAACAGAATAAGAGAGTTGGAAGGGACCTTGGAGGTCTTCTAGTCCATCCCCCTGCTCGGGCAGGAAACCCTATAATAGCAATAGCAATAGCAGTAGACTTATATACCGCTTCATAGGGCTTTCAGCCCTCTCTAAGCGGCTTACAGAGAGTCAGCATATTGCCCCCAACAATCTGGGTCCTCATTTACCCACCTCGGAAGGACGGAAGGCTGAGTCAACCCTGAGCCGGTGGGATTTGAACCGCTGAACTGCTGATCTAGCAGTAGCTTGCAGTGCTGCATTTAACCACTGCGCCACCTTGGCTCTTATAACATTTCAGACCAATGGCTGTCCAATCTCTACTTAAAAACGTCCAGTGTGGGAGTATTCACAATTGACGTGGGAATTGAAGAATAAAGACGAATCAGAACGTTATAAGATCTGGAGCAAATTTTACCGATGGTTGGAACAAGAAAAGGAAAGACCCAAAATACGCAACGACTAAGTTTTATACAATGGAGATTAGAATTATGTATGAAACTCTTAACAGTGAAAATGTATAAGATAATAACAAAGCAACATGGTTGGAAATACGATATTTTTGTGTTTGTAAATACTGAATAGACCAATTGTAAATAAGCTGGAACGAGCTGCCCCCGGAGCTTCACATAATCCCCGACTTCTGGTCCTTCCGACGGGCCCTAAAAAGTTGGCTTTTCCAGCAAGCCAGCTTGGCCTGAACAAAACAAAACAAATTATTGATTACTGTTAATTTTAATTTTAATTCTTTTTTTAAAAAAAAATGTCATCAATTTTAATTGGGTTTGGGATATCCTATTTAATTTCTTCTTAACTTTTGTATTATGTGTTTCTTTTAATGTTGTACGCCGCCCTGAGTCCTTGGGAGAAGGGCGGCATATAAATCGAATAAACCAGTGGTTCCCAAACTTGGCAACTTTAAGACTTGTGGACTTCAACTCCCAGAATTCTCCAGCCAGCAGAGCTGGCTGGAGAATTCTGGGAGTTGAAGTCCACAAGTCTTAAAGTTGCCAAGTTTGGGAACCACTGGAATAAACCTAACCTAACCATGTTTAACTTTATATCTTAGTATGTATGGCAAAGACTTTTACATTGTTACGCTGTGTCTAATGTTTTAATTTGTGTTTAATAAAAAACTTTTTTTAAAAAAAGAACTTCCAGTGTTGGGGCATTCACAACTTCTGGTGGCAAGCAGTTCCACTGATTAATTGTTCTAACTGTTAGGAAATTACTCCTTAGTTCTAATTTGCCGAGGTGGCACAGCGGTTAAATGCAGCACTGCAGGCTACTTCAGCTGACTGCAGTTCTGCAGTTCGGCGGTTCAAATCTCACCGGCTCAGGGTTGACTCAGCCTTCCATCCTTCCGAGGTGGGTAAAATGAGGACCCGGATTGTTGTTGGGGGCAATATGCTGACTCTGTAAACCGCTTAGAGAGGGCTGAAAGCCCTATGAAGCGGTATATAAGTCGAACTGCTATTGCTATTGCTATTTCCTTGATTAGTTTCCTCAGTTATTTTTACTAGGTATATGTACTGACTTTACAGTGGTAGAGACTAATTTGATTCTGCACCTAATAACGGCAGCAAGACTGTTGGTGGCGCAATACTGGAAGAAGGAAGACTTGCCTACAATCCAAGAATGGACATTGAAAGTAACAAACTTAGCCGAGATGGCTAAAATATCGGCATATCTTAAAGATCACTCAAATGAGAGATATAAACGAGACTGGAAAAAATGGATTGACTATATACAAAACAAATACGGGACCAAGAAATTCCAGATAGCCTATGCTTAAGATCAGAAATGATTTAAATTATTTAAAGTTAGCTCAGCAAGAAGAAACTAAGGTCAATGTAGAATGTCATTAATTTCTTTATTTCTTTTTTCTCAATAGATTTTAGACTGTGTTTGTTAAAAATCCATACCGTGTACGGGTTCTGGGAAGTCGGGGAGGGGGGGGAAGGAGGAGGGGGGTTGGGGGGGTACACAAAAAAAAATTGTACTTCAATGTCTTAATGATTGACGAATGATGAAATATTTGTGTTTTTTTAAAAGAAATAAAATAAATATTTGTGACGAAGAATCGGCCGAGCCCTTTATTCTTCACCGCTCTTCTTCTCTTTAATTGTAGATCACCTGCCTTGACATCTCGAGCGGAGGTGGGCTGGGCGTATCTACCAGCGCTGACGGCACGATGAAAATTTGGCAAGCCGCTAACGGGGAAGTTAGAGTAAGTTTCGCTCGAGCCGTTGTTTCTCAACCTCAGCCACTTTTAAGAGGGGCGGACTTCAGTTCCCAGAATTCCCCAAGCCAGCTGTGCGCTGTGACTCGTTTAACAACCGCCTTGCTTAGCAGCACCGTAAATTCTGCCCCCCCCCCTCCCCGAGCAAGCATGGGATCTGTCGATGAGGTGCTCCATTCATTGCCTTTTCAGAGGAATTTGGAAGGTCACGTCTTCGACGTGAACTGTTGTCGGTTTTTCCCATCGGGCATCGTGGTGCTGAGCGGAGGGATGGACGCCAGGCTGAAGGTCTGGTCTGTCGAGGACGGCAGCTGCGTCGCAACTTTTCAAGGGCACAAAGCAGGTAAAGGGGAGCGAGGGCTGGTGTCGGCCCAGATGCCGAATCGAATTAAGCCAGCTGCGTATTGAAGAGTTGGAAGAACTGTGGTCGCTTCTGTTGTCCGGTGGGAGTCGATCCGTTAGCCTTGCAACAGACAGAACATCATTAGAGTGGGAAGGGACCTTGGAGGTCATCTAGTCCAACTGCCATGTCCAAGCTGGAGACCCTACATAGTTTCTGACAGATGACAGTCTCTTCTTGAAAGCCTCCAATGATGAAGCTCCCACAAGTTCCAAAGGCAACTTCAGTTGATTGTTTCTCACTGTCAGGAAATTCCTCCTTATTTCCAGGTTGAATCTCTCCTTGTTTGGTTTCCATCCATTGTTCCTTGTCCGGCCTTCAGGTGCCTTGGAAAATAGCTTGACTCCCCCCCCCTCCTCTCTGGGGCAGCCCCCTCAAATATTGGTAATATTGGAATATTGCTACCGTGTCACTCCTGGTCCTTCTCTTCACTAGACTAGCCAGGCCCGGTTTCTGCAACCGTTCTTCAGATTACAGATGAACAGAGTTGGAAGGGACCTTGTAGAACATCTAGTCTAACCCCCCACCCAAGCAGGAGACCCTACACCATTTCTCTTCTTGAAAGCCTCCAGGGATGAAGCTCCCACAACTTCTGTTCCATGGGTTGATTGTTCTCACTGTCGGGAAATTCCTCCTTATTTCCAGCTTGAATCTCTCCTTGGTCAGTTTCCATCCATTGTTCCTTGTCTGGTCTTTGGGGGCTTTGGAAAATAGCCTGACCCCCTCCTCTCTGGGGCAGCCCCTCAAATATTGGTAATATTGGAATATTGCTATCGTGTCACTCCTGGTCCTTCTCTTCACTAGACTAGCCAGGCCCGGTTTCTGCAACCGTTCTTCAGATTACAGATTACAGATGAACAGAGTTGGAAGGGACCTTGTAGAACATCTAGTCTAACACCACCCCCCCAAGCAGGAGACCCTACACCATTTCTCTTCTTGAAAGCCTCCAGGGATGAAGCTCCCACAACTTCTGTTCCCTGGGTTGATGGTTCTCACTGTCAGGAAATTCCTCCTTATTTCCAGGTTGAATCTCTCCTGGATCAGTTTCCATCCATTATTCCTTGTCTGGTCTTTGGGGGGCTTTGGAAAATAGCCTGACCCCTTTCTCCTCTCTGTGGCACCCCTCAAATATTGGAAGAGGCTCTCCTGTCTCCCCTGGTCCTTCTCTTCCCTAGACTAGCCAGGCCCAGTTCCTGCAACCGTTCTTCGTATGTTTGAGCCTCCAGCCCCCTCATCATCCTGGTTGCTCTTCTCTGCTCTCTTTCTAGAGTTTCCACACATCTTCTTCCGCATAGAACGTTTTTTTATTTTCCATTTTCATAGCATATAATCACATGTATACTATTACATAGTCAATATCATGTTGTATTATTAAGTAGTTACATCAATTCATCTTACCATCAACTACCAAAGGGGGGAAAAAACAGTTATTGACTCTTCTGCTCTCCATACACCATATTTATACCTTATCCGACACTTTCTTCCCCCTCTCTCCTACCCCTTTCTACCTCCTTTCTTCCCTCCATCATTTTCTACTCTACTTCCCCTTCCTTTCTCCTTCTCCTCTCTCCCCTTTCCACTCCTCCTTATAGACCTCATCTTCCCCCCTCACCCTCTCTCCTATCCCTCTCTTCCTATCTTTCTTCTCTCCTCTGTTTCCCACTCTTCCTCTAATTCACTTGGTGTATTTCAGTTTCTGAGCAAACTCCCTTTTGTGTTGATAGTATTTATAATTCCATTTCAATATACAAAAAAGAAAAAAGAAAAAATAGCAGTAGACCAGTGTTTCTCAACCTTGGCAACTTGAAGATGTCTGGACTTCAACTCCCAGAATTCCCCAGCCAGCATTCACTGGTTTTGCCAGCTGTTTTAGCAATAGCAATAGCAGTTAGACTTATCTACCGCTTCATAGGGCTTTCAGCCCTCTCTAAGCGGTTTACAGAGTCAGCATATCGCCCCCACAGTCTGGGTCCTCATTTTACCCACCTTGGAAGGATGGAAGGCTGAGTCAACCTTGAGCCAGTGAGATTAGAACCGCTGGACTGCAGATAACAGTCAGCTGAAGTGGCCTGCAGTGCTGCATTTAACCACTGCGCCACCTCGGCTCTGTTTTGCAACCAGAGCTGAGCCAGGGCACCTAGCGGGCATTTAGGCGTTCAGCAATCTGGGCGCCTCCGCGGCAACGGAACTGGCAGAGCCCGTTACTAAGCATTTCCTCTCTTACGATGCTGCAGGAATCCTGGACGCGGCCATCGTGGAGAAGGGCAGAAACGTGGTCTCCAGCTCGCGGGATGGCACGGCACGCCTATGGGATTGCGGCCGATCGGCTTGCCTGGGCGTTGTAGCCGATTGCGGCTCTCCGGTCAACGGGATTGCTCTGGATGTGACGGACAACTCTGTAAACTTGGGGTCCCCTGAAGAACTCCCCAGTAAGTGATTCCATTGCAACGGGTCGTTTTTTTCTTCTCAAAGCAGGACCAATCTCTTGGCCTCTCTTTGAATCGTGCCCAAAACCAGGCCTGGTTTTTAGACAGGGCTGGAACTCCCAGCTGCCTGGTTTCTAGCCTTGTGCTTTAATCATTAGGCCAGGGGTCCCCAAACTTGGCAACTTGAAGACTTGTGGACTTCGAATAAAACTCCCAGCTCCCGGCTTCTAGTCTCGTGCCTTAATTTTATTTTTAGATTTTAGATTTTATTTATTATTTATAGGCCGCCCTTTTCCCTGAGGGGACTCAGGGCGGCTTACAATTCATAGGAGGGGGAGTGCAAGACAAAACATAAGACAATACGTGAGTAAAAATAGAAATAAAATAATAAAACACAACATTCATTCAACATTCGGGCGGGGCGGATTAAAATCTTTATCCCCAGGCCTGACGGGATAGCCAGGTCTTGAGGGCTGTGCGGAAGGTCTGGACGGTGGTGAGGGTACGAATCTCCACGGGGAGATCGTTCCAAAGGGTCGGAGCTGCTACTGAAAAGGCTCTCCTCCGCGTAGTCGCCAGTCGGCACTGACTGGCGGATGGAACTCGGAGGAGGCCCAATCTGTGCGATCTAATAGGTCAAAGGGAGGTAATTGGCAGGAGGTGGTCTCTCAAGTACACAGATCCAATCATTATACTAGGGATCTCCAAACCTGGCAACTTTAAGAACTAGAACTCCCAGTGGCCTAGCTTTTAACCTGATGCCTGCTTAACCACTAGATCAGAGGTCTCCAAATCTAGCGCCTTTAAGACTACTTGCAGAACTTCACCTAAAACTGGAACTCTCAGGACTGGAATTCCCGGGTGCCTGGCTTTTAAGCTTCCAGGGGTCTGGAAACTTGGCAATTTTAAGCCATGCTGGCTGGCTGGGGAATTCTGGGAGTTGAAGTCCACAAGTCTTAAAAGTTGCCAAGTTTGCGGTTCCATGCATGAGACCAAACTCTTGTTGTAGCCCGCCAGCAGCCAGTGGAGCTGTCAGGAGATTCGGACAGTGAGGAGGTTGGGGAGGAACCTGGGCCAGTCCCAGAGTCTGGGGAAGGCTCTGAGGAGGGCTCTGTGTCGGAGGCAGAGAGGGGGCCAGGGGCGTCTGACAGTTATCAGCTGCCTTCGGAGTCAGACATCAGTGAGGCAGAAGAACAGCTGGAGCCTCTGTGCGCATGCGCAGAGCTGCCAGATGAAGGGAAAAGCTAAAGAACAGGGGTCGACTTGGGAGTAAAGCCACAGGTGGACAATGAATGGCCCCTCCTATAGGGAATAAAAGAGGAGCGACAGGGGAGTGGAGTTTGCAGGAGGCCATGAGTTCCCTTCATTGGTTCGTGACTCTCCCAGACTCCTGGCCAAGTTCTTCAGATCTCGGCCTGGCAGCTCTCCAAGCCAGATAAGGTCTGTGACCGTAAATCCTCCCTTGAAAGACTTTGCTGGATGTGAAGGAGCAGAATTTACTCTAAATTAATAAAAGGGGTTTTTGTCAGGACAACAGGGAGTTTGCTTCAGGCTCTCGGGAAGCCTCCGTCCGAACAACCGTCGCTCTTTCCACTATAGGTGAGCGTGAAGTTGGCACGGAAGGGAAGCTGTTGCTGTTGGCTCGGGAGGACAAGAAATTGCAAGGCCTGGGATTACAAAGCAGGCAGCCGGTAAGATTCCTTCTCCACTTGGGACAACATGGCCAATTTTTTCCCCCCCTTCGTCTTGGTTGTCTTTGACTGGAAATGTATCTCAAAGCGGAATAAGGGGAAAGAGACCAATTTTGCTCCTGAGCTGCTCAGCTGAGCTTTGCCTCTGATTTGCACCAGCCTCTGTGAGATGATCTGATTTCACTTTTAGATTTATCTTCCAGGAAGGAACTCTGCTTTAACGGGAGATTATTTGCACCTTGGGGCTGAAATGAGGTGCTCTGTAAGCTTGGTGGTTTTCTTGCAGACGTTTCATAACCCAGCTAGGTAACATCGTCAGTGCTAGAAGGGTGCGGGGTTTGTAGAGAGGAGGAGGAGGAGGAGGAGGAGGAGGAGGAGGAGGGGTAGTATAGAAGAAGGGAGATGAGAATTGTGGGGTCTTTGGTGCTTGGCTGTTTTCTTCCAGATGTTTCATGACCCAGCTAGGTAACAACATCAGTGCTAGAAGGGTGTGGGGTTTGTAGAGAGGAGGAGGGGGAGGAGGAGGAGGAGGAGGAGGAGGAGGAGGAGGAGGAGGAAGAAGGGTGGTATAGAAGAAAGGAGAGGAGAATTGTGGGGTCCTTGGTGCTTGGCTGTTTTCTTCCAGACGTTTCATGACCCAGCTAGGTAACATCATCAGTGCTAGAAGGGTGCAGGGTTTGTAGAGAGGAGGAGGAGGAGGAGGAGGAGGAGGAGGAGGAGGAAGAAGAAGAAGACGGGTAGTATAGAAGAAGGGAGAGGAGAATTGTGGGGTCCTTGGTGCTTGGCTGTTTTCTTCCAGGCGTTTCATGACCCAACTAGGTAACGTCATCAGTGCTCGAAGGGAGTGTGGTTAGATTGGATCTCAAACCACATTTTTCTCTGATTTCCTCCTTAGGTTTTTCTTTTTATCGGATCGGATGCTTTCAACTGTTGCACTTTCCTCTCCAACACGTATCTGCTGGGAGGGACGCAGGATGGGAGCATCTACCAGCTGGATGTCCGAAACACCAAGTGAGTCAGATTCCCAGCTGCTTTGAAACAGCTGGAAAAATCCAGCGACCATTTCCTTCCTCCCCCACCCCCTGATTTTCTTTATTTTGTTCAAAACATTAAAATGCAGACTGCAAAAAAAAGTAAAACAAACACAAAACAAAATTCTGCAAACCCCTCCCAAACTGACATATACATAAATTATGCCCCCCTCCTCAGCTGAACACTGATAAATATATTCCAGAGATAATCATAACGCCCTCTTTAGAAGCTTAATTTGGCTGTTGGTTTTATCCGTTAACTATGCTTCCATATACAGACACTCCTTGACTTACGGCCACAACGGAGCCCTACATTTCTGTGGCTAAGTGAGACATTTGTTCAGTGAGATTTGCCCCGTTTTACAACCTTTCTTGCCAACCTCGTTAAGTGAATCACTGCAGTTGTTACATTAGCAATATGGTTGTTAAGTGAACCTGCGAACCCCGCTCGTCAGAAGGTTGCAAAAGGGGATTACGTGACCCCGGAACACTGCAGCCGTCATAAATATGAACCAGTGGCCAAGCGTTTGAATTTTGATGACGTGCCCACGGGGAATGATGCAATGGTCGTAAGTGTGAAAAGCTGTCATAAGTCTTTTTTTCCCCAGTGCCGTTGTAACTTTGAATGGTCATTAAACGAACGTTTGTAAGTCAAGGACTACCTGTAGTAGATCAGTATCGGTTGTGGCAGCAGATTCGGACAGTGAGGAGGGGAGGAAGATGGGCCGGTCCTGGAGTCTGGGGAAGGCTCAGATGAGGGCTCTGTGTTGGAAGGCAGAGAGGGGACCAGAGCCGTCTGACAGTTATCAGCTGCCTTCGGAGTCAGACATCAGTGAGGCAGAAGAACAGCTGGAGCCTGTTCCCAGTGGGCGCATGAGCAGAGCAGCCAGACAAAGGGAAGAGCTAAAGAACAGGGGTCGACTTGGGAGTAAGAGGTGGACAGTGAATGGCCCCTCCCAGAGGAAATAAAAGAGGAGCGACAGGGGAGTGGAGTTTGAAGGAGACAATTAGTTCCCTTCATTGGTTCGTGACTCTCCGAGGCTCCTGGCCAAGTTCTGCAGATATCGGCCTGGCAGCTCTCCAAGCCAGATGAGGTCTGTGACCGTAAATCCTCCATCGAAAGACTTTGCTGGAGGTGAAGGAGCAGAATTCACAGGAAATGAATAAAAGGGTTTTTTGCTGGGACCATGGTCTTGGGAATCCTTGGTCAGAACAGTGTCAGGGTTGATTAGACATTGTTGTAGACATGGATAAATTTGCTCCAGCGTTGCGCGCAAAGAGACTGAGGCGATGCTTGTGAAAGCAGCCCGTTCAAAAACCAGAATCCCAACTCACAGAGCCAAGGCGCCGGTGAAGATTTTGCGCTAAATATTAGATTGCCCCAAAGATGAGTTTTCCAAAAGGCAGCTGGACGTTTTTTGTTTTATTTTCTTTCAAAAACGTTTTGGTTCATCCAAGCTTCTTTGATGAGAAGCGAAACGTTTTCTTTTTTTTTTTTAAACCAAGTTTTTTATTTTTTGTTGCATATTTAAAATTCTTTTGTAAACAGAGTGCTGTCCGGTTTCCCCCCTTTTAACATTTTCACCTATACATAATTCATTGTACGTTATATTTCCATTTCCCATTTTATCTGTATTATTTTCTTCCCATATTTTCCAAACCTAAAAAGAAATATTAATATAGATAAAGCATTTCATGTTTATCCCTTTAGAAATAAGCCAAATTTATCGTTTCATTTCCATCTATTTTCCATAAGTAACATATACCTTCAAATTCAGTATTGCATATAATCAATATTTTACTTAGTAATCTGCACAGTTAATAATATTAGTATAGTTCAATCACATCTTAATTAGCTACATGCCATTACCACAATTAACATGTTTCATTTTATTTTACTAATCCTCTGTTCCTAGTTTCTTTTTTTCCTCTTCCTCTTTTTCTTCTTTTTATATGTATTATTTCTTTTCTCTCACTTAATACCACTTTATAACGCCTTGGTAAGGCCACACGTGGAATACTGCATCCAGTTTTGGTCGCCACGATGTAGAAAAGATGTGGAGACTCCAGAAAGAGTGCAGGGAAGAGCAACAAAGAGGATTAGGGGACTGGAGGCTAAAACGTATGAAGAACGGTTGCAGGAATTGAGTATGTTTAGTTTAATAGAGAGAAGAACTAGGGGAGACATGATAGCAGTCTTCCAATATCTTTGCCACAAAGAAGAGGGAGTCAAACTATTCTCCAAGGCACCTGAAGGCAGAATAAGAAGCAATGGGTGGAAACTAATCAAGGAGAGAAGCAACTTAGAACTGAGGAGGAATTTCCTGACACTTAGAACAATTAGTCAGTGGAACAGAAGTTGCCTTCAGAAGTTGTGAATGCCCCAACACTGGGAGCCTTTAAGAAGATGTCGGAGAGCCATTTGTCTGAAACAGTATAGGGTTTCCTGCCTAGGCAGGGGGTTGGACTAGAAGACCTCCAAGGTCCCTTCCAACTCTGCTATTCTACGTCCAGTCGCCTTTAGGAAAAAACCACCCTGGGGACAATCCTGGCTTAGAGATGAAAGGCATCTCCATAGATCTTTAAATATGGGATTCTTTCTCTGTTTTCCAGAGCTCCTCTTCGAGTGATTCAGAGATCCGGCGCCCCTGTCCTTTCACTGAGGCCTTACAAAGATGGATTTATTGCCAGCCAAGGTAATTTATTTGTTATTTCTTTGGTAAGGAAGTCTATATGGATGCCCGCTCTCTCACGGTAACCGCCAATATAAAACCCAATACTCTCTCTCTCACACACACACACAAACACACCACTGGTGACCAAAATCTAACCAACCTCCTTGATGGGCTCTGTATCCCCCTGGGGTCACCAGGCCCTTTGGTAAAATCTTCAGGGCATTTGGGAAGAAGGTGAAGGTGGGACCGGTTTTCTCCCTCTGCAGGGTTGATGTTCCACTGGAGGGAGCCACCCGAAGGAAGGCCCTTCTCCTTGGTCCTAGCAATAGCACTAGCACTCGGACTTAGCGTATTTTTCGGAGTGTAACACGCACCTTCCCCCCCCCCCTCAAAAGAGGATGAAAATCTGGATGCAATAGCAATAGCAGTTAGACTTATATACCGCTTCATAGGGCTTTCAGCCCTCTCTAAGCGGTTTACAGAGTCAGCATATTGCCCCCAACAACAATCCGGGTCCTCATTTTACCCACCTCGGAAGGATGGAAGGCTGAGTCAACCCTGAGCCGGTGGGATTTGAACAGCCGAACTGCTGAACTGCAGTCAGCTGAAGTAGCCTGCAGTGCTGCATTTAACCACTGCGCCACCTCGGCTCTCGGATGCATCTTATACATTGAAGACAGCATTTATGGCCTCCCAAAACCCCAGCCCCCGCACATCCCGTTTTTCGCAAAAATGGACACACAGAGGGTTTGGGAGGCCTGCAAAGTGTTCTTGGGGGCTGGGGAGGGCAAAAATGAGTGAAAACGGGCCTCCTGGGGGTGTTTTTGCCCTCCCCAGCCCCTAGGAACACTCTAAAGGCCTCTCAAACTCTCGGCATGCCCAGTTTTTCACACACACACCCTATATTTTTCAAATTTACCTCTTCAAAATCTTGGTGCGTCTTATACTCTGGTGCGTCTTATAGTCCGAAAAATACGGTGTATACAGCTTTACAGTGCTTTTGCAGCCCTCTCTAAGTGGTTTACAGAGTCAGCCTCTTGCCCCCAACAATCTGGGTCCTCATTTGACCCACCTCGGAAAGAAGGGAGGGAGGAAGGAAGGGAGGGAGGGAGAGAGGGGGAGAGGACAATAGCAATAACACTTAAGACTTATATACCGCTTCACGGTGTTTCTCAGCCCTCTCTGAGCAGTTTACAGAGTCAGCCTCTTGCCCCCAACAATCTGGGTCCTCATTTGACCCACCTCGGAAGGAAGGAAGGAAGGGAGAAAGGAAGGAAGAAAGGAAAGAAGGAAAGGAGGGGGAGAGGACAATAGCAATAACACTTAGACTTATATACCGCTTCACGATGCTTTCCAGCCCTCTCTGAGCGGTTTACAGCCTCTTGCCCCCAACAGTTTGGGTCCTCATTTGACCCACCTCGGAAGGACGGAAGGCTGAATCAACCGTGAGCCTGGTGAGATTCGAACTGTCAAATTGCAGGCAGCAGAAACATCCTGCCCTCTAACCACTGCGCCCCACAGCTGATATGGACCTCCCCTGAAAAAGAGGGGATTCCTAACCCCCCCTGCCTTCCTGCTCTGGTTGGTCGGGTGGATAGAGCTGGGGAAAGAGGGTCCTTTATTACATTTAGATTGTTTCCAATCTCACTATCCCAAGTGACTTCGAGAGGCTTAACAAAAATAGAATTATAAGTATCAAAAACAATCATCATTGCAAGAACCGAAAGGCCGAAATTTAAATCCTTGCCCGTTTGCAGGTGACGGGACTTGTTTTATTATGAAGCAGGATCTCGATCACGTTCTTGAGCTGACCGGACCGGACTGCGATCCTGTATACAAGGTAGGTTTAAAACACAACATTCAGCGCCATTTACGATTGAGCAAAGGAGGGACGTACGGGAGGAATAAAAAAGGAATTGGGATCCCAAAAAGTGAAAGAGGGAAGGAAATGTTTGGATATAAAATCCAGAACCAGATTTGAGATTGTCTGTAGGGTCTCCTGCTCGGGGGTGGGGAGGGGTTGGACTAGATGACCTACAGGGTCCCTTCCAACTCTGTTAATCTGTTTATAGAGAGATACTTCTTATTCGTTTTTGTGTACTTCGTATCCACCCCTATGGCATTATTCTTATGATTTCTCTGCGTGGCCAGATGGGGAAAATAAAGCTATTTATTTATTAAATTTAGAAACCGCCCATTCCTTCCTAGGATGTACAAATAAAATGTTATAACATTAAAAATAAGCGCACAGGTAACCCTCGATTGACCAAAGTTACAACGGCACTGGGAAAAAATTATTTATTTATTTTTTTCCACACTTAATGATTGTCTCAGCATCTCCATGGTCACCTGATCAAATCTTGAATGCTTGGCCACTCACATTTATGACGGTCGTGACGGGAAGAATTTATAAAAAGCTTCCCAAGGAGATTCTTGAAACCGAGTATGAAAACATCTGTTACGCGGTGCTAGGGATTCGAACCGCCAAACTGCTGACCTTTCTGACCGACAACCTCAGCATCTTAGCCACTGAGCCACCACGTCCCAATAGAGATAAACCAAACTAGAGAAATATCAATACACATTTTCACTCCAACGGACATTTATGACGGTCGCAGTCGGTGTCCCTGGGGGTCAAGTGATCCCCTTTTGCGACCTTCCGCCGAGCAGCGTCGACGGGGGAAATCCAGGTGTGCTTAACAACCGTGTGACTCACTTAACAACCGCAGCGACGTCGCTTAACCACGGTGGCCAGAACGATTGAGGAATTTGGGCGAAACTCACTTCACAAGCATCTCGCTTAGCCACGGAAATTGTCGGCTCCCCGGTGGTCATAAGCCAAGGACTAAACTTAACCAGGGTGGTCATCGGGAACGATATGATCTGAGATATGCGTTTTTGTTTTATTTCTCTAGGTAGCTCCCTGGGGGAAAGAAATATACACCTGCTGCCGAGATGGGATACTGAGGCGGTACCAGCTTCCCGATCTCTGAGCCGCCTGGAGATGTCGACAACGGATTGCAAATGCTGGATTTAGTTCAGGGATTTCTCTCAATGACTGTTTGGGAAAGGGACAACGGGGAACCCGCTTTGCAGTCCTCTCTAGCCGTGTTTGCAAAGCTGGGGCACTTTAAGAGGGGTGGGCTTCAACTCCTCTTAAAAGTGTCCCAGCTTCGGATTTATAGAGTCACAGAGCTGACAGGTATGACTTTAAGAAGACCTCACCCGAACCAGAAACAGGGTGCAAGGGGGGGGGGGAGCCCCCTGGAAATTCTGCTCTGGAGGTTTCTTGTTATTAAAAGAGCACCTCGCATTTTGGAAAGGCACGAAGGGTTTCTCCCGTCTTTTGATGGTTCTTAAGGCAGGGCAAAAGAACGGACCGGAGGGAGGAGAGGCCGGGATAAATAAGGATAATCTTTATTGTCATTGTGCTTAAATGCAACGAAATGACCTCGTGGGAGGAATTCCCACGAGGTAACCACACACCCCTCTTGGCAGCATCTTGACTGGCATCTGAAATGGCAGGAACAGTGGGGTCTATTGAACGTGGTTAAGAAAAAGTCAAGGTGTCTGTGTGTGTGTGAGAGAGAGAGAGAGTGTGTGTGTGTGTGTGTCTATATGCTATTTATCTAGCAATAGCAGTTAGACTTATATACCGCTTCATAGGGCTTTCAGCCCTCTCTAAGCGGTTTACAGAGTCAGCATATTGCCCCCAACAACAATCCGGGTCCTCATTTTACCCACCTCGGAAGGATGGAAGGCTGAGTCAACCCTGAGCCGGTGAGATTTGAACCGCCGAACTGCAGATAACAGTCAGCTGAAGTAGCCTGCAGTGCTGCACTCTAACCACTGCGCCACCTCGGCTCTTTATCTATATAGATAATTTGTATATATAGTATTGCATAGATACATAGATGATAGAGAGAGAGAGGTAGACAGACAGATGATAGATAGATAGATGTTCTGACCCCCCCCTCGTTCCACACCAACACACCCTCTGAGCCAGAGATTAGTTACGGCATTTAATTAACAGACAGACAGGTCCTTGGCAGCAAACCGGCACAGACAAGCTTGGGCAGCAATCCGGCACAGATAAGCCGTGGCAGCAATCCAGCCTGCCAAGCTCACAGTAATGTCCTCCGACATTCAATCCTGCGTTGACTTCTGCAAAGAGGGGCCTGTGCACAAGCAGTCCTTTTATACTCTGGAGAAGAGCCTAATGACCACCAGCTGAGTGCAATTACCTCCTGTAACTGCGCAACTGTTCCTAACACCTATTAGCTCTTTTGATGCCGGGCATCCAGGAACAACTCACTACTGGCATCCGGCTCACTCTCCCTTGTCTCCTCCCCACTGGTCCAAGGCTCAGGTGCCTCCTGGTGGCCAACCAGCCTCTCTGCGCCCTGCTCGGAGTCGGAACCCTGTCCAGGGTCCTCCACATCCTCCAGAGCCGACTCATAGGGCCCCTCGCTGTCGGAGTCTGGTGGCATGGTAGATTGGTAGTCTGGTAAGATTGGTCGGCTGTTTCGTATCATCCTGTGTGGCTGAGGTGCTGGCTGTGTGTCTGTTGTTCTTTTGTGTTGTGATGACCTGGGTGGTGGGTGGGATTCGTTTGTTGGCTAGGGGTGGTTTCCAGATGTCTGGTAGGCGGGAGGTATCGTCACGTTTATTCATTTTGTGGGAGTGGGACCTTGTCCAGGGTCCTCCACATCCTCCAGAGCTGACTCATAGGGCCCCTCGCTGTCGGAGTCTGGTGGCAGCTCCAACGGCTCCTGCTGGGCCACAACATATATGTATGTATGTACACACGTACACACACACACACACACACACACAATATCTCTACCTACCTACCTACCTACCTACCTACCTACCTACCTACCTATCTCTTCTATCTTTCATCTATCATCTTACCCACCTACCTACCTACCTACCTACCTACCTATCTCTTCTATCTTTCATCTATCATCTTACCTACCTACCTACCTATCTACCTACCTATCTCTTCTATCTTTCATCTATCATCTTACCTACCTACCTACCTACCTATCTCTTCTATCTTTCATCTATCATCTTACCTACCTACCTACCTACCTACCTACCTATCTCTTCTATCTTTCATCTATCATCTTACCTACCTACCTACCTACCTATCTCTTCAATCTTTCATCTATCATCTTACCCACCTACCTACCTACCTATCTCTTCTATCTTTCATCTATCATCTTACCCACCTACCTACCTACCTATCTCTTCTATCTTTCATCTATCATCTTACCTACCTACCTACCTACCTACCTACCTACCTATCTCTTCTATCTTTCATCTATCATCTTACCTACCTACCTACCTACCTACATATCTCTTCTATCTTTCATCTATCATCTTACCCACCTACCTACCTACCTACCTACCTACCTATCTCTTCTATCTTTCATCTATCATCTTACCTACCTACCTACCTACCTACCTACCTACCTATCTACCTACCTACCTACCTACCTACCTACCTATCTCTTCTATCTTTCATCTATCATCTTACCCACCTACCTACCTACCTACCTACCTACCTACCTATCTACCTACCTATCTCTTCTATCTTTCATCTATCATCTTACCTACCTACCTACCTACCTACCTACCTACCTATCTCTTCTATCTTTCATCTATCATCTTACCTACCTACCTACCTACCTACCTACCTACCTACCTACCTACCTACCTACCTACCTATCTCTTCTATCTTTCATCTATCATCTTACCTACCTACCTACCTACCTATCTCTTCTATCTTTCATCTATCATCTTACCTACCTACCTACCTACCTACCTACCTACCTACCTACCTATCTCTTCTATCTTTCATCTATCATCTTACCCACCTACCTACCTACCTATCTCTTCTATCTTTCATCTATCATCTTACCTACCTACCTACCTACCTACCTACCTACCTACCTACCTATCTCTTCTATCTTTCATCTATCATCTTACCTACCTACCTACCTACCTACCTACCTATCTCTTCTATCTTTCATCTATCATCTTACCCACCTACCTACCTACCTACCTACCTACCTACCTACCTACCTACCTACCTACCTATCTCTTCTATCTTTCATCTATCATCTTACCTACCTACCTACCTACCTACCTACCTACCTATCTCTTCTATCTTTCATCTATCATCTTACCCACCTACCTACCTACCTACCTACCTACCTACCTACCTACCTACCTACCTATCTACCTACCTATCTCTTCTATCTTTCATCTATCATCTTACCTACCTACCTACCTACCTATCTCTTCTATCTTTCATCTATCATCTTACCTACCTACCTACCTACCTACCTACCTATCTCTTCTATCTTTCATCTATCATCTTACCTACCTACCTACCTACCTACCTACCTATCTCTTCTATGTTTCATCTATCATCTTACCCACCTACCTACCTACCTACCTACCTACCTATCTACCTACCTATCTCTTCTATCTTTCATCTATCATCTTACCTACCTACCTACCTACCTATCTCTTCTATCTTTCATCTATCATCTTACCTACCTACCTACCTACCTATCTCTTCTATCTTTCATCTATCATCTTACCTACCTACCTACCTACCTACCTACCTACCTATCTCTTCTATCTTTCATCTATCATCTTACCTACCTACCTACCTACCTACCTACCTACCTATCTCTTCTATCTTTCATCTATCATCTTACCTATCTACCTACCTACCTACATACATACATACATACATACATGCAAGGTCCCTTCCAGCTCCCTTCTGATTGATTGGTGTTATTGAGAGCTACCTGCAGAGCTAAATGCACAGAAAGGTTTCCAGGAAAACATTTCCCGGACTGCGGCCGCTGATCTATTTGAACTGTGGATAAAGTGCCCTCCTATAATTATGTTTTCCTAGTCTATCTTTAGCCCCCAAAGCCAGATCAGCTTTTTCCGAGAGGGGCAGGAAGAAAAAACGGCTGACGGGTAAACAAAGAGCACAGCGGCTGAAGAGCCTTTTGCATCGTCTAAAGAGGTCACAAAAAGATATATATATATATATATTTTTGCCAAGAGTCAGTCATGCCTTGGCTTAAAAGTCAACATTAAAAGCCATAAAAGCTGCAATTACCCCAGACAAGCCCGGCTCATCCTTCCTAACCCCAAACACCCGTGCAATCGCTCTGTTTAACTTCGAGCGGGTTGTTTTCAGCCCTGAGCACCCCCAGGCTTGAAAAAGGGACGGAAAAATAGGGGCGTCAGCCATGCCTCCCCCTTCCCAGATCTGAGAGAGGCCTCATGTCTTGTGTGCAAAGTCACAGGTGTTTGTTTCCCCCCTCCCCAGGCTTGTGAACGAATCCACACCTTGTTAAAGAGTTTAGCACACACTGTGCAAATCAGGAGACGCTCAAGATTAGGGAGGGTGTGTGTGATAAACAGATCTTCCCTCCCCCCATGAGTTGTGTAGTTCACACACACCTGGACATCGAGGATAAAAGTGGTGTTTTAAGAATGTTCACTTGTATCCACTCGCAGCCTTATCGGGAAGGTTTCGTTCTTAACATACAGGTAGCTCTTAAGTTACAACAATTGAATTGAATTGAATTTATTGCATTTATATGCTGCCCTTTTCCCCGAAGGGGACTCAGGGCGGCTCACAATCCAAGTTATGGAAGGGGGTATAGATAAGGGATAAAAAAGACGAACAGAACAATACACAATTTAAAAGCACACAACAACCATACCATTCGAGAGGGGGGGGCAACAGCTCTTTAGCCCCAGGCCTGTCGGAACAGCCAGGTTTTAAGGGCTTTGCGGAAGGCCTGGAGGGTGGTGAGGGTTCAAATCTCCACGGGGAGTTCGTTCCAGAGGGTCGGAGCAGTCACCGAGAAGGCTCTCCTCCGGGTAGTCGCCAGTCGACACTGGCCGGCGGATGGAATTCGGAGGAGGCCTAATCTGTGGTAGCTAATCGGTCTAGTGGAGGTGATGCCGGCGGATGGAATTCGGAGTTCATTTAGCGACAGTTCAAAGATACGACAGCACTGAAGAAAGCAGCATGGCGGGTTTTCACACTTACGACCGTTGTCACATCCCCAGGGTCACGTGATGAAAATTGAGACCCTTCCCAACCGACTCAAATTAATGACAGTTGCAACATTCCGGGGTGGGGGTGGGATGTTTTCACGCGATCCCTTTTTGCAACCTGTTGACAAGCTACGTCAGTGGGGAAGCCGGATTCATTTAACAACCGTGTCCCTAACTTAACAACTGCCGTGATTCGCTTAACAACGGTGGCAGGAAAGGCCGTATAGCGGGGCAAAAACCCCTTAACAAATGTCTTCCCGACACGGGCTCGGTTGTGGTGGTAAGTCAAGGACTTACCTGTAACACGGTTGTTTAAGTGAATCCGGGCTTGTCAGAAGGTCGCAAAAGGTGATCACAAGATGATTATGACGCTGTGACCGTCGTAAAATGAATCAGTTGCCAAGCATCTCAGTTTTGATCACATGACTGAAGATGCTCGATCAGGTGAAGGGTTGATACCACTTTATAAGGCCTTGGTAAGGCCACACTCGGAGTACCGCATCCAGTTTTGGTCACCACGATGTAGAAAAGATGTGGAGACTCTGGAAAGAGTGCAGAGAAGAGCAACAAAGAGGATTAGGGGACTGGAGGCTAAAACATATGAGGAACAGTTGAAGGAACTGGGTATGTCTAGTTTAATGAAAAGAAGGACCAGGGGAGACATGATAGCATCTTCCAATATCTCAGGGGTTGCCCCAACGAAGAGGGAGTCAAGCTATTCTCCAAGGCACCTGAGGGTAGAACAAGAAGCAATGGGTGGAAACTAATCAAGGAGAGAAGCAACTTAGAACCGAGGGGAAATTTCCTGACAGTGAGAACAATTAACCAGCGGAAGGGCTTGCCACCAGAAGTTGCAAATGCTCCATCCCTGGAAGTTTTTAAGAAGAGATTGAACAGCCACTTGTCTGAGATAGTATACTATCCTGTTTATAGAGTATGGGGTTGGACTAGAAGACCTCCAAGGTCCCTTCCAACTGTTACTCTTTATTATTCCGTCTGGGGATCGCCCAGCGGTCTCCCATCCAATGCAAAGCAGCCACTGGATTTTGCAGAAAACATTCCAAGGAAATTGGCTTTTGGGGGCGGCGGGGGGGGGGAGGCGCAGCCTTTTCCCAACCTTTTGCAAAAAGCCTTTTTTTGCAACCCAGGATTTTTGTCCCCTGCCCCCCCCCAAAAAAGTTGCAACGCCCACTTTCCCCAGCAACGTCCCAGAAGGAGATCTGGAGGAAGGGGTTGCAACCCCCACCACCCCCCAATCCGAAATGGGGCTCCCACTAGCAGCTCCGGTTTTCCCAGCATAAGCAGCCAGAAGCGCGCGACAGCCGCAGAATTTGCCCGGGGATCTCGAGACTACAACTCCCGTCATGCCCCGGGCGGGCGGCGGCGGCGGTCGCCATAGCAACGGGAGAAGCCCGGGGCAAAAGCAGGCCGCGATGGGGCAAGATTACTACGCGGTGCTGGAGCTGAACCGCAACGCCAAGGATGCGGACATCAAGAAGGCGTGAGAGCCGGGAAGGGTGGAGGAGGTGGAGGAGGAGGAGGAGGAGGCGTGGGACTGCAAGGTCCATTCTTCCTTGGCCGTGCAACATGGGCTTTGTGGGCCCTTGCTTGGTGGTGCAAGATGGGCTTCTCTGGACTTTGCACCTTTTGCAAACCCCGCTTGGAGGCTGCGTTCAACCCCCAGGGAGCCTCTCATTCCCACCGCCTCCTGTAATGGGCAAGGAACCCCAAATCTGCCTTCTAATGCTGGGGGGGGAGGGTTTGTCTCCAAATCTGGCAACTTTTAAGACTTGTGGACTTCAACTCCCAGAATCCCCTGTTTTTTTTTAAAGTATTCTGACTGGGGGATTCTGGGAATTGAAGTCCCTACATGGCTGGCTGGGGAATGTTGGGAATTGAAGTTCACAAGGCTTAAAGTTGTGAAGTTTGGAGAACTACTGGCACTCCCAGAATGCCTCAACCAGCATGTGTGGACTTCAACTCCCCGAATGCCTCAACCAGCATGTGTGGACTTCAATTCCCAGAATGCCCCAGCCACCATGTGTGGACTTCAATTCCCAGAATGCCTCAACCAGCATGTGTGGACTTCAACTCCCAGAATGCCTCAACCAGCACATATGGACTTCAACTCCCAGAATGCCCCAGCCACCATGTGTGGACTTCAACTCCCAGAATGCCTCAACCACCATGTGTGGACTTCAACTCCCAGAATGCCTCAACCAGCACGTATGGACTTCAACTCCCCGAATGCCTCAACCAGCATGTGTGGACTTCAATTCCCAGAATGCCCCAGCCACCATGTGTGGACTTCAATTCCCAGAATGCCTCAACCAGCATGTGGCGACTTCAACTCCCAGAATGCCTCAGCCACCATGTGTGGACTTCAACTCCCAGAATGCCTCAACCAGCACATATGGACTTCAACTCCCAGAATGCCCCAGCCACCATGTGTGGACTTCAACTCCCAGAATGCCTCAACCACCATGTGTGGACTTCAACTCCCAGAATGCCTCAACCAGCACGTGTGGACTTCAACTCCCAGAATGCCTCAACCAGCATGTGTGGACTTCAACTCCCAGAATGCCTCAACCAGCATGTGTGGACTTCAATTCCCAGAATGCCTCAACCAGCATGTGTGGACTTCAACTCCCAGAATGCCCCAGCCACCATGTGTGGACTTCAACTCCCAGAATGCCTCAACCAGCACATATGGACTTCAACTCCCAGAATGCCTCAACCAGCATGTGTAGACTTCAACTCCCAGAATGCCTCAACCAGCACGTATGGACTTCAACTCCCAGAATGCCCCAGCCACCATATGTGGACTTCAACTCCCAGAATTCCCCAGCCCATTCTGGGAGTTGAAGTCCACCTATCTTAAAAGTTGCTGAGCTTGGCAAACGTGCTAATTCAGTGGTCTCCAAAACGAGCACCTTTAAGACATACGGACTTCAATTCCCAGAATTCCTCACTCAGCCATACTGAGAAGCATTGTTCTTGACCAATGACGGCTAACCTTTTTCTCCACGCGTGCTGGAATAGCGCGCACGTGCCCACACCCATAATGCAATGCATTATGATGTGGGAATTCTGGGAGTTGAAGTCCATAGGTCTTAAAAGTTGCCCGATTTGGAGACACACACACACACACCCAGCACTAGAAGGCAGATTTGGGGTTCCTAGCAATGTACCCCTCCCATGCACATGTGTGCACAACCCCCATGCCTCCCCCCCCTCCGTGCATGCACGTCTCCTGGAACCAAAAACAGGCTGTTATGGGGGGGGGCACTGCACCCCTTTTGGGGCCTAGCAGGCCTCCCTGAAACCTCATGAAACCAAAAACGAGGCACGGCACACCCCCATGCTCCCCCTGCACATGTGCACGCAACCCCCATGCATATGCGCACATCTCCATGCATGGTAGCGACCTGAAAATCAGCTGGCCGGCAGGAGGCACGGGCGCGTGCTGAGTGGAGCTGAGTTGGGCAACAGCTCGCGTGTCCGCAGAGAGGGCCCCCCCCCCATGCCATCTGTGGCACGCGTGCCACAGCTCCGTCATCGCGGTTCCGGACCCTTTGCGCGATCAATCCTCTGCCCACTTGCAAAGACGCAGAGACAGCGTGAACGCACAAAGGTGATGCCCCATCTCAGCTTTCACACCTGGCCAAGCTGTTTGTGTGAATCCACGGTGGAGCGTTTGGGATTCCTGGAACGAAACCCGCAGCTTCTTCTCCGTGTGTGATTTGCAGGTATCGGAAGCTGGCCCTCAAGTATCACCCGCTGAAGAACAAGGAGCCCTGGGCTCCTGGGAGATTCAAGCAGCTGGCCGAAGCCTACGATGTTCTCAGCGACCGTAAGTAAAGCAAAGAAGACCACACAGAAAGAAATGTCCTTCTGGGTTCAGCTCCAAGTGGGAGAAAAAGACACTGGAGACATGGAGGCTGCTTGGAAAGATGGTTTATTGGTGGACAGGACCACATGGCTTGAGCCCTGACCAGAAAAGGTGGATCACATGCTTCAATGTTGGTGGAGAAGAAGAGAAGGGCTGAAGGAGGGGCTTGCTAGGCTTTTTATACCCTGTTTAGTCCCACCTCTCTGTTTCCTGTTCCTGTGTAAGAAATGCATTCTGATTGGTTGTCAGGCTCCCATGGTGCCATGCAGGGGGCTACTCTCTAGGCTGTGTTTTGAATCCAGGTGTGGATGAGTTCTCAGATGCCATGTGGCCCGTTGAGTAAAGTTCCAACATTATCATGCCTTTACTCCCACCCACCCCTGGGGCTGCAGTGGAGAAGTCTTTATTATGTAAAGTGGGCTAGCCTGGCCTTCTCAATGGCCCATTGACAAAGTGGGGATGGGCAGGAAGCTACAGGCAACTATTCTGTCTTTTAAAACATGTTTCTTTCTTTTCACATCCAAAGAAATATTCTGCCTTTTCAATATTTCCTAGGATATTTCTTTTCTGTGGGAGAGGGCTGGATGATAACTTCCCACAGATGCAGCACGGAAGATCTGCTTCCCTGCAAAATCCAGGCGTCTTCCCCTAAATCTGAGTTTGTTTGTTTTTTCCCCCTCCCATTATACGTCTGTAGGCTGAGCCATCCCTTATTGACCGTTCCTGAGGCATCTTCTCTTCCCTGTTCCTCACCGTCTTTCTCACGTGCCATTAAATCAAGGGTGCTGAACAGGATTTGGATCCGGTTCTATGTAGATTCTTCCTCATCCAGGTTCAGGTGCCTTTTTTTTCAAGAGGCAACTGGACTTTCTGGTTTTTCCTTTCGAAGACGTTTCGCTTCTCACAGCTCTGACTGGAGGGTGGAGGATGGAAGGATTGATGCTCCTTGCAGACAGCTGGTCATTTGCATCCTTTGAGAGGGTCCTTGAGGCCACTTGGAGGTTTTATCTGTGTCCTCAGAGTCACCTGAGTGGTGCAAATGGTTCCTGTAGTCTGCCATTTTTCCCTCTGGAAATCCATTCCTTCTCCCACCCCATTCAAGGGTCTTCACCCCAAATTGTGTAGCTCAAAGTCTGTAGAGATTCTCCATCATCCAGGTTGTCCCAAAGGTGTTTTTTTATATCAGGAGGCAACTGGGATTCCTTGTTTTTTCTTTCGAAGACGTTTCGCTTCTCATCCCAGAAGCTTCTTCAGCTCCGACTGGATGGTGGGGAAGGGAAAGATTTATATTCCTTGCAGACAGCTGGTCCTTTGCATCCTCTGAGAGGGTCCTTGAGGCCACTTGGAGGTTTTATCTGTCTCCTTAAGGGTCCCCCGAGGGGTGCAAATGAGTGTGGAGCCTCCTTGGAACTTGTGAAAGGAGTGGAGGATGTTTGTGGAGGTGTGTGAAGCGGGATATAAGTCCGACTCAAACGTTTTCCCTTCGGATCCCTTTAGCGGTGAAGAAAGCCGTGTACGATAAATTTGCAGAGGAGGGTCTGAAGGGCGGAATCCCCCTGGAGTTTGGCATCGACACCCCCTGGACGGAGGGCTACGTCTTCCATGGGAACCCCGAGAAAGTCTACCGGCAATTCTTTGGAGGGGACAATCCCTTCGCGGGTGAGGTTCCGACAAACCCCCTCTTTCCCTGTTGGATGATTTACAATTCAGTGTATAAATCTGACGGAAGGACCATGGGTTGATGTGCGTGCGAGCGTTTGTGTGTGGTGTCCCCGTTGTGTGTTCGTGTGTGTGGGCTCCAAGGGAGCCTGGAGGTCACATATTATGCCGTGTTTCATATTACAGATATTCCTCCCCTATTTGTTGAGCGACTGTTCCAAATCATACAGGTAGTCCTCGACTTACAACAGTTCATTTAGTGACCGTTTTGAAGTTACAACAGCACTGACAAAAAATGTGACTTGGGGTCGCTTTTCACGCTGTACGACCGTCGCAGCGTCCCTGTGTTAAAAATCCAGACGCTTGGCAACGGATTCGTATTTATGACGGTCGCAATGTCCTAGGGTCACGCGATTCCCCTTTTGTGACCGTCTGCCCTGCAGAGTTCAATGGGGAAGCCGGATTCACTTAACAGCCGGGTTGCTAACATCATGTGCAGCGATTCACTTAACAACGGTGGCAAGAAACATCGTAAAATGGGGCAAAAGTCACATAACAAATGTTTCACTTAACAGAAATATTGGGCTCAATTGTGGTCCTAAGTTGAGGACTATCTGCATAGGTAGCCTTCAACTTATAACTATTCGTTTAGCGACTATTCAAAGTTGTCATGGCACTGAAAATAATGACTTATGACCAGTCCTCATACTTACAACCATCACAGCGTTCCTCCATTTGTTGCGTGATCCAAATTTGGCGCCTTGGCAACGAGCTTGCATTTACGACGATTGCAGCATCCCGGGGTCCCGTGATCACCAATTGCAACCTTCCCACAAGCAAAGTCAATGGGGATGCTGTTTTGCTTAATGACCGTGTGATTCACTTAACAACTGCAGTGTTTTATTTAACAACCATGGCAAAAAGTTCATGAAGTATGGCATGACTCCCTTTAGCAGTCTCCTAGATGGCAACAAAAATTGTAACCTTAGAATAGAATGAAATAGAATAGAATTAAATTGAATTGAAGAGAATAGAAATATGGAATGGAATAGAACAGAAAATAGGATAGGATAGAGAATAGAATAGAGTAGAATAGGAGAAGGAATAGACTAGAATAGAATAGGGTGGGGTAGAATGGAAAATAGGATAGGATAGAATAGAATAGGATAGAGAATAAAATATAATAGAATAAGAGAAGGAATAGAATGGAATGGAATGGAATGGAATAGTATAGTATAGAATAGAAAATAGGATAGGATAAGATACAGAATAGAATAGGATAGAATAGAAAATAGGATAGTAGAGAATAGAATAGAATAAGAGAAGGAATAGAATAGAAAATAGATAGAATAGAATAGAGGATAGGATAAGATAGAGAATAGAATAGAGTAGAATAGAGAATAGAATAGAATAGAATAGAAAATAGGATAGAATAGAATAGAATAGAAAATAGGATAGGATAGAATAGAGAATAGAATAGAATAAGAGAAGGAATAGAATGGAATAGAATAGAAAATAGGATAGAATAGAATAGAATATGGAATGGAATAGAATTGAATTGAATTGAAATATGGAATAGGATGGGATAGAATAGAAAATAGGATAGGATAGGATAGAGAATATAATAGAATAGAAACTAGGATAGAATAGAGAATAGAATAGAAAATAGGATATATTAGAATAGAATAGATTATGGCATGGAATTGAATTGAATTGAAATATGGAATAGAATAGAATAGAAAATAGGATGGAGAATAGAATAGAGTAGAATAGAATAGGAGAAGGAATAGAATAGAATAGAACAAAACAGAGTTGGAAGGGACCTTGGAGGTCTTCTAGTCCAACCCCCTGCCTCAACTACAGCTACCTGTATTTAGTGTTTTTCAAACCTTGGTAACTTTTAACACGGGTGGACTTCAACTCCCAGGATTCCTCAGCCAGCCCTGGGGAATTCTGGGAGTTGGAGTCCACCTATCTGAAAATTGTCAGGAAAAAAACACTGGGCTGGTGGAACGTAACCGGGGCCAACTTCTCCTCTCAATGCTTTAGAATTCTACACCGGCGAAGGAGCCGAGGTCAACATGGCTTTCGGGGGTCTCCGGGGGCGTGGGGTGAAGAAGCAGGACCCCCCCATAGAGAGGGACCTCTACCTCTCCCTCGAAGACCTGTTTTTCGGGTGCACCAAGAAAATCAAGATCTCACGCAGGGTAAGGAAGGGAAACGTGACGGTGGACGGAGGTTAAGGGCTGGGGACCGTGTTGCAAAGCGGGGGGAGTTCTTGCATAAAATGGGTGGGGCTTGGACAACTGCCATCTTGATGATTTTGACCTCGGTTCTGCTTTGCCCCGCTTGATCCCACCTCCGTTGTTTTGGGAGCACAACTATCACAACACCAAGCTTGGGGCTATTGTCTCTCCAGGTGAACAACCAGACTTGTATAGATCAGTGTTTCTCAACCTTGGCAACTTGAAGATGTCCGGACTTCAACTCCCAGAATTCCCCAGCCAGCATCCGCTGGCTGGGGAATTCTGGGAGTTGAAGTCCGGACATCTTCAAGTTGCCAAGGTTGAGAAACACTGGTATAGATGTCCTGACCGAGGCTTCCCGAGAGCCTGAAGCAAACTCCCTGTTGTCCCGACAAAAACCCCTTTAATTAATTTATTGTGAATTCTGCTCCTTCACCTCCAGCAAAGTCTTTCAAGGGAGGATTTACGGTCACAGACCTTATCTGGCTTGGAGAGCTGCCAGGCCGAGATCTGCAGAACTCGGCACGGAGCCTCGGAGAGTCACGAACCAATGAAGCGAACTAATTGTCTCCTGCAAACTCCACTCCCCTGTCGCTCCTCTTTTATTTCCTCTGGGAGGGGCCATTCACCATCCACCTGTGGTTTTACTCCCAAGTTGCCCCCTGTTCTTTAGCTCTTCCCTTCGTCTGGCCACTCTGTGCATGCGCACACTGGGAACAGGCTCCAGCTGTTCTTCTGCCTCACTGATATCCGACTCCGAAGGCAGCTGATAACTGTCAGACAGCCCTGGCCCCCTCTCTGCCTTCCAACACAGAGCCCTCATCCGAGCCTTCCCCACACTCCAGGACTGGCCCATCTTCCTCCCCAACCTCCCCACTATCCGAATCTGCCGCCAGCTCCGTTGGCCGGTCACAACAATAGGTAGTCCAGAAATAACAACATCATTGACCCCAGAACTATGGTCGTAGGTCGGGCCAGTCGTTAAGCGGATCACCACGTCACTACGGGCGGCCCTCGACCTACAGCAGTTCATTGAGTGACAAAACTTACAATGGCCCTGGAAAAAAGGTTGTGAGCGTTTTTCGCACCGTTAACAACCTTTGCAAGGATCTCCTTGGTTGTGTGATCCCCCCCATCTTTTCCCGCACCTTCAGGCGATGAACGAAGACGGCCACGCCTCCACCATCAAAGACAAGATCCTCACGATTGACGTCCAACCTGGTTGGAAGCCCGGGACGAAGATCACTTTCAAAGAGGAAGGAGACCAGGTGAGGTTAGGCCGGGACAGGTGAGGTGGTGCCTCCTTTGGAACCTTCTCTGGTTAATTCTGGCCCAGAATCCGATGCCAGCTTGGCCTTAACAGAACAACAGAGTTGGAAGGGACCTTGGAGGTCTTCTAGTCCCACCCGCTGCTCAGGCAGGAAACATTCTACTGCTCAGCACAAATGGCTGTCCAATCTCTTCTTAAAAACTCCCAGTGTTGGAGCACCCACAACTTCTGGTGGCGAGCAGTTCCGCTGGTTAATTGTCCTCACTGTCAGGAAATTTCTCCTTAGTCCTAGGTTGGTTAAAGCTGAACCTTAGTGAATTAAGAATATATTCAAATTTCAATTGTTTTTCCTATTTAGACCCCTTTCTGTTTTGTTTTTGTTTTTGTTTTCATTTTAGGGCCCCAACATTATCCCAGCAGATATTATCTTCATTGTGAAGGAGAAGATTCATCCCAGGTTCAAAAGGGAAGACGATAATTTGATCTACGTGGCCAGGATCCCACTGGGAAAGGTAACACCCAAGGCTAGGCGGGGGAGACACAACGTTGTCATTGACACTCACTCCCCCCCCCCACACACACACAATGACACACACAGGCGGAGTGTCCGTCTCTGATATATAACCGTAGTTGGTTTACTTTTGATTTACACCAGTGGTTCCCAAACTTGGCAACTTTAAGACTTGTGGACTTCAACTCCCAGAATTCTCCAGCCAGCTCTGCTGGCTGGAGAATTCTGGGAGTTGAAGTCCACAAGTCTTAAAGTTGCCAAGTTTGGGAACCACTGGTTTACTCGTTGATGGGCCATCAAGCTGGTAAGGAGTCTTAGCAACTTCATGGATAGATCTTCTCCGTGAGGATCGATCACCAATATGGCCGTTGAGCTCTTCCAATGGTGCTTTGATCATTTGTGTTCCTCCTTCTCTTCCCGTCTTCTCCTTCCTCCACTCTACATGTCGAGAGTGCGCAGAGAGCGACTACTATTTTGATACAACTCAGGAGCAAAACACAGTACCCAAAGGGCTTGTCTTTTAAACCGTGGTTTATGTACAAGGCTTATATACGCACACATTGTTAGGCAAATAGTAGGCAGTCAATCATTCTGCAACTCTACAGGTGGGATTATAATGCAGATAGAACACAAGGAGAGGGAGGGAGGGAGGAGGGGCCGACACATGGCCTCCCTTATATATATACAGCTTCTTAAAGTGGCAGTGACTCTGCTGACTCATCCTCAGGTCATCATCTCGGTTTACAGCCTTACAGCGGCTGTCAGCTGTTAAATCGGCATCACCCTGACACTGCAAAGCCCACTCTCTCACAGCACTGTTGAAATTACCCTAGCTGGGCAATGAAAGGTCTGCAAGAAAATCACCAAGCTCAGAGAACACCAAGGTTTCCTCCTCCTCTTCCACCTCCTTCATTTTCTCCTCTTTTTCCTCTTCTCTTCCTCCTCTTCTTCTCATTTCTTCTTCCTCTTCTTCTCCTCCTCCTCCTCTTCCACCTCCTCCATTTTCTCTTCCTCCTCTTTGTCTTCTCCTCCTCCTCCTTCACCTCTTCCACCTTCTCCATTTCCTCCTCTTCCTCCTTTTCCCTCCTCCTCCTCCTCCTCCTCTTCCACCTCCCTCGTTTTCTCCTCTTCTTCCTCTTCTCTTCCTCCTCTTCCACCTCCTTCATTTTCTCATCTTCATCTTCTTCCTCTTCTTCTCCTCCTCCTCCTCTTCCACCTCCTCCATTTTCTCTTCCTCCTCTTTGTCTTCTCCTCCTCCTCCTTCACCTCTTCCACCTTCTTCATTTCCTCCTCTTCCTCCTCTTCCTCCTTTTCCCCTCCTCCTCCTCCTCCTCCTCCTCTTCCACCTCCCTCGTTTTCTCCTCTTCCTCTTCTCTTCCTCCTCTTCCACCTCCTTCATTTTCTCATCTTCATCCTCTTCTCCTCCTCCTCCTCTTCCACCTCCTCCATTTTCTCTTCCTCCTCTTTGTCTTCTCCTCCTCCTCCTCCTTCACCTCTTCCACCTTCTCCATTTCCTCCTCTTCATCCTTTTCTCCTCCTCCTCCTCCTCCATTTTCTCTTCTTCTTCTTCTCTTCCTCCCCCTCCTCCTCCTCTCTGCAATCTCCATCCCCTTCTAGTACTAGCAACATGTCCTTCTCGAATAGCATATCTCAGCAGGCCTCTCTCTTCTTACTCCCACCCCACCCCAGGCCCTGATTGGCTGCACGGTGGACGTGAGAACACTGGATGAGAGGCTGCTGAACATCCCCATCAATGATATTGTCCAGTAAGTGGAGAAAGGGGAGGGGCTGGGGAGCCGACAAGGACATTCGGCTGCATTCAGACCATCAAGAGCCGAGGTGGCACAGTGGTTAAATGCAACACTGCAGGCTACTGCTAGATCAGCAGTTCAGCGGTTCAAATCTCACCGGCTCAGGGTTGACTCAGCCTTCCATCCTTCCGAGGTGGGTAAAATGAGGACCCAGATTGTTGGGGGCAATATGCTGACTCTCTGTAAACCGCTTAGAGAGGGCTGAAAGCCCTATGAAGCGGTATATAAGTCTACTGCTATTGCTATCAACTGTGACGGTAAGTTCGGTGCCGTTGCAACTCGAAACAGTCACTAAAACAAACGGCCTTGGGGGGGGGTCTGTACGTGTCGGGGCTCTGAACGGCCTCTCCTCCTTCCTTTCGCAGCCCGAAGTACTTCAAAGTGGTCCCCGGGGAGGGGATGCCCCTCCCGCAAGACCCCACCTGTAAGGGAGACCTCTTCATGTACTTCGACATCGTCTTCCCAGCACGGCTGACCCCGGCCAAGAAGGCTCTAGTGAGAGAAGCCCTGTTGATGTGAAGGGCATCACCAGAAGACACACACCCCCCCCAGCCGCTCTCCCCCCACTCCCCTTTTTTGGAAATAAATTAAAAAGTTTTCTAATTGAGTTCAGATGCAGGATTTGGTTTTGGCTAGTCTAGAGGAAAGGAGGAGCAGGGGAGAGCAGGATAGGCGTCTTCCAATATTTGAGGGGCTTCCCCAGAGAGGAGGGGGTCAAGCTCTTCTCCAAAGGATTGGAACGCAGGACAAGAAGCAACGGGTGGAAACTAACCAAGGCGAGATCCTTGCGTCCTTCCTTCTCTCCTCCTTCCCTTCTTTCTCTCCCACCTTCCTTCACTCCCACCTTCCTTCCTTCCTTCCTTCCAATATCTCTGAGGTTGCCCCAAAGAAGAGGGGGTCAAGCTCTTCTCCAAAGCACCTGAGGGCAGGACAAGAAGCAACGGGTGGAAACTAATCAAGGAGAGAAGCAACTTAGAACGGAGGGGAAGCTTCCTAACAGTGAGAACAATTAACCAGTGGAACTGCTTACCACCAGAAGTTGTGGGTGCTCCAACACTGGAGGTTTTTTTAAAGAAGGGACTGGACAGCTACTTGTCTGAAATGGGATGGGGTCTCCTGCTTGAGTAGGGGGTTGGACTAGAAGACCTCCAAGGTCCCTTCCAACTCTATCCTGATTGATTCCTTGGCTACGGAATGGCAGAGAGCATCAGTGTCATTTGTGTTTACAAGCAGTCCTAACTTATGACGATAAGGGGCCGCCCAAATTTCTGTCGCTCAGCGAGACAGTCGTGCAAAGTCAGCCAATGAAATCGTCTCTTACCCCACAGCTGCCACAAGAGGGGTCAGAAGAAACCAATTGTGACACACACACACACACACACACACACACAATAGCAATAGCAGTTAGACTTATATACCGCTTCGTAGGGCTTTCAGCCCTCTCTAAGCGGTTTACAAAGTCAGCATATCGCCCCCAACAACAATCTGGGTCCTCATTTCACCCACCTCGGAAGGATGGAAGGCTGAGTCAACCTTGAGCCGGTGAGATTTGAACCGCCGAACTGCAGCTAACAGTCAGCTGAAGTGGCCTGCAGTACTGCACTCTAACCACTGCGCCACCTCGGCGCTCTCTCTCTCTCTCTCTCTCTCTCTCTCTCTCTCTCTCTCTCTCTCTCTCTCTCTCTCTCTCTCTCTCTCTCTCTCTCTCTCTCTCTCTCTCTCTCTCTCTCTCTCTCTCTCTCACACACACACACACACACACACACATACACACACTCCAGATTGACTCCAGCTCTTAAGACAATATCAGGGAGAACAAAACCCAGGTTTTTCTTTGCTTGTGCTTTATTTAAAAAAAAAAAAATCGACATTCGTAGCGC